>NW_004797486.1:352264-361242 GCF_000002075.1 Aplysia californica | reverse complement strand
CACATAACGGGATTTTTTCCCTTTTAAAGGTATCATGCAGAAAGTTACGCTTATTTTTTATTTTATTTTATTGTTACGGAAACTCGACCAAAGTGGCAGACCGTTTTTGACAAGCCGCAACCTATCCATAAACGGGCTAATCAAGTTCCTTCCTCAAGCACGCCACTTCGCTTGTGGTCGATGAAAGTTTGACGGCGTATCTTCCCCTTCCTTATTAATGTATTATTATATTCTTGCGTTGTGTCAAAAAAAGTGTGGAGATTTCATCAATTTAAAGGATAAGACTCCAACATACATTTTATCATACAATAAATTTATATCAACTAGCCATACATCATGTTTACTCTAAAATTAACAACAGTATTCACTAAATAGGTGAAGAGCAGAAATTTTCATTTTTTCTAAAAACTGGAAAAATGTATGTTGCGTTTTGTGGTGAAACGGTTCCTATCAAACGAAAAGACCTGGTTATAGAATAACTGTCATTTCTTCTTCTATACATATTACTTGCTCAACGATTCGCTGCACCTTTTAGGGGATAGCTTAATCAAATAGCTAACCACTCAAGCTCAGAGATGCATAAAGAGGTCATTCATCCGAAGGATGTCGCCACCAACGTGGAATACCAAGCAACGTTGGTTTTTAAATTCTTTTTACACTTACTAGAACTAAAACCAACGTTGCTTGGTATTCTCAAGGGACCTGCCTTTACACGTCATCAGGCCTTTACCTCACTCCCCTCGCCTCCCCAACTTTCACCCTCACCTCGGGCTGCATTCAGGGCAGAGAGAGAGAGAGAAAGAGAGAGAGAGAGAGAGAGAGAGAGAGAGAGAGAGAGAGAGAGAGAGAGAGAGAGAGTTCAATTTAAATTCTGGAGAAGGTAAACGAAGTTGGGTCAAATAAATAAGGATATAGGCACTGAAATTTAGATGCTTCGTCTAATTCTTCTGTGTCTTGTAGTCTCGTAGTCTCGTAGTCTCGTAGACAGATCACATAACAAATAAGGTACAATGTAGTGAGAACCAGAGTTGGGAATTAGACCTTATGCAGAGTATCTGACGTCAGTGAAAAGAGTTAAACTGAGATGGTAAAGACACGTCACATGATCATCCGGGTTGTATCAAAGATACTATACCCTACACCGAAGGCTGTACTATCTTTGGTTGTATGGCCCACACTACCCTACAGTGAATAGCACAAAGATGGAGACCGCACTGAAATGGACCCTCGTGAAGAGGGGCGAGGAAGCATGGAGCTTCCCGTCTTCCTAAGACCGCAGTTCTAGATTCAAACGACACTCAAACGACTCAAACGACAAAGATGGAGACGGAGAGGCAGACAGAGGAAGAAACAATGGGAGGACAACATAAAAAAAGTAGACTGACCGCGACATGAACGTCGTGCTACGGAAAGCTAAGAACAACAAGGAGGTGGGGACCAGAATGGTTATCAAATCTACTGGGGTGACCTTACTTGTCCCCGGGAATTTATGCACCCCGCATAATTTTGCAAAATTTGATCCTTTTTTTGTGTGTGCATAATTTCTAATTATTTTCCTTTATCATTCTTTGTTAAAATTAAGAGAATCGCATAATTTCACATTTTTGGGCTCAGTTTGTATAATTTCAGAATTTTTTTGTAGACATAAAACCGCGGTGACAGCCCTACGATAGATGAAAGTAAAGGAAGAGATGTTGAGAAACTATTTCAAAAAGCTGCATCCTTTAGAAGTGGGGTTAAATTTCTATTGTTTTAAATTCAACAAAGAGGACAATTTGGTTTTTAATATTTACTGTTTTCGTCACTTTTTGTTATGATGTAATTGTTCATCACTATAGTAAATACACATGGGTACTTTAAAAGATGAACCGCTGTTATTTAATCAGAAGGGGGGGGGGGGGGGGGAACGAGACGATTCACCGAAGTTAGTGTCTTTGTAACCCAAAATTTCACCTGTGGGATCAATGAGGAGAAAACCATTTATCTATCTATCTATCTATCTATCTATCTATCTATCTATCTATCTATCTATCTATCTATCTATCTATCTATCTATCTATCTATCTATCTATCTATCTATCTATCCACTTATTCATTTATTTATTTATCTAATGGAACTCGTACCATACATAACTTGAGGGTAACGGTAAATTTCGACCAGTCATTCTTATAAATAAAAGTGAATGACATCTTTTGCGCTTGGCTTCACGACGACCCAAAATATTTGCTCCACGAAGAGTGAAGACCCTGGATTAGCATGCTGGGGCAAGTGAAATTCAGAATGTACTTATATATATATATTATATAAGAGTGTGTATTTATATCCCTGCTTAACGCTCTGGGGGCGATTAACTTTTTTCTGTTCCCTTCTCCTGGGCAATTCCTTCACGCGTTAGGAAAATTTTGCCAATGTGTGACCACCAGGAAAGGATACCTAACCTTTACCTGACGTGACCTTGACCAAAACGCAATCTAAGCACAGAAGGCCTGTTTTGAGTTACCGTAAAATAGTTCATTTACCCGCCATTCAAATTTCCACGAAAAGTTAAAAACTGTTTTTGGTGAGCACCTACATTTACAAAAAAATATTATTAAAAAAATCCCATGTCTTCTGCCACATATTATACTTACCTACAGACAGATGAAGACAGATAAGATAGGTCCTTGCTAACCCTAAATTTTCCTGTATACCGATTCCCCTGCATTTGTAATAGTGTTAAACTTCAGTAAGCTATTTTTTAATGTGCTATTTCCGCGAATCGTTGTCAGCTCGCCAAATTCGAGAAGCTGAGATAAAAGTAAAAATCTAGTCTGCAAAAATATGTTTTACAGCAAACAGCATACGATATATTCACTATGGATCTACAGCAAAAAAAATGCCAGTGACATGCAGTTTGTGTAGATCTATAGAAGGTATGCACAAACGTTTTTATATAAATATCGATCGTCTTAACCTTATTTCTGTAATCACAATAATGTTACAAGGGTTAACAGTGGATTGACCTTATGAATAGGTGAAGTCATTAGGTCTGTTTGATCTTGGCAAACTGGGGTAAGTGTACCGAGTGAAAGAGAGAGTAAAGAGAGAGTGAAAGGAGAAAGAGAGAGAGAGAGAGAGAGAGAGAGAGAGAGAGAGAGAGAGAGAGAAAGAGGGAGAGAGAGAGAGAGAGAACGAGGGAGAGAGAGAGAGAGAGAGGGGGTGAGAGAGAAATTGAGAGAGAGAGAGAGAAACAGAGAGAGAGAGAGAGGGGGAGAGAGAGAGAGAAGAGAGAGAGAAAGAGAGAGAGAGAGAGAAATAGAGAGAGAGAAAAGAGAGAGAGCGAGAGAGAGAGGGAGAGTCTTTAATGAACCGACTCCAGCTGGGAAAATACACCCAGCTGGTCAAAAGGTCTGACGAGGTCACGTTACACAGAGCGTATCATGACATGGCGGTTTTGGAGTCAGGCGAGGTATTGCCCAACTGGGCCAAATTATCTCCTCGGCAGGGGGTCATGGGCGGAGAGAAGGTGATGGTCATAGAAACTGACCTGTAGTTGACCTCAATGTCCTTACAAGAGAACGGCACTTTGAAAGAAAAAAAAAAGGTGGTGAGATGACCGTAGAGAGGAGACCGGGGGAAAGGGGGGGGGGGGGGGCATAATATTGGTACACCGACAATCCGAGTTTTCACACTGAATTTACATGACAGTCGGGACAAAAAGAAAGAAATGTACACGACATGTGTGTAGTGATCTTTCCTCTTTCTAAATGTGGTATTTTTTGTTTTTTACCTCGAGGGAAATCAGTTGACGTGTCTTCGGGAAACGACAATAGGGTCTATGTGCTGAGACCGATTTGAACCGAAGATTTTTGGAGTTATTTGAAAGCAAACCCCGTGTTCAGGAGAAACGTATATGACCGCGTTTTTACCATAAAAGAGGAGAGGTTACACTTTTATTCATATAGTAGGCGAAGTGATAAAGCGACGAACGAAGCCGTGGAAAACCCAAAGGAAAAATAGAAACAGGAATCGCATTTATTTCTATTTCAAGAAAACAATCTTTTTTTGTCTCAACTGAAAGGCCTAACTTTTTCCTACGCACTGGTGCACCTATACATGATTTTCTGGTGAAGAAATTTTTTTTCTCCCTCAATTTGCGCCCCAGCTAGGAAAGGTGTACTTGAGCGCGTGGCGAAATGTCGATTTCGTTTCAAATTCATGCCCTTTTCTCCCAAATTAGTATTGACAAATAAATTAAATCACATATTGAAAGTAGATGAAATATTAAAGAGACATAACATGCTATGTTAACAACCAAATGAGAACTGTGAACATAACATTTTAATTTTAAAAAATGTTGGAAGAAAACAATTCACCTTTTGCGAACAGAGTTACCCTACTTGTGTTAAAAAATCAAAGTGAAACTAACAAGTTTTGGAATAAATAAGTATTCAAATTTCGGAAGAACGCTTTTTTAAAATGGTTACGCTGAACAAAAAACCTCTTCCGGAGGAAAGGGTGACTGTTTTCTTCGTTTAATTTGACTTTAGAATGAAAGGCGGGAGGTCATTAAAATTTTTAAAAATCTAAATCTCCGCTCTGAACGAACCCGAAAAGCTGATGAACAGCAGTCGATCTGCGCACGCAAGGAGGTGTTCTTCCTCTATTCTTCTTCTGGAGAAACGAAAGAGAGCTTCAAAACAGACTGCAGCGCCATCTGAAGCAAAGAGCGGACTTCCAGCGGACACTTTTTTGGCTGGGTGGACCATCTTGTTATGTACTATCTTTGATAATATTATTATGCATAATACAAAGGGAATCTGTTTTTTCCTTGGTCAGGTGAAACACTCATTCAGTGTTAGTTTCACATCGAAGAATTCAACTGTAACCCCGGATCATATTATTATAACTGAACTAGACTAGATTATCTGTTCTCTCTCTCTCTCTCTCTCTCTCTCTCTCTCTCTCTCTCTCTCTCTCTCTCCTTTGAAATCTTGGTGAACCTTCTCACCATGCTCATCTATTATATCTCCAAGACTGGAACGAAAAATTAAAACTGAGTGGAGAAAGTGCATTTTTAAAGAAATATTCGAGTGCCCATCTGAGAAGATATTTTTTTAAACAAGTTTTTCAACAAGTTAGAAAACTGCATACTTCCTAAAGTGCAGGTTCAAGTGGATTCAGTTTGTTCTCAAATGAGTTATTACCCACCAACTCATCATATTTATTTCAGGACCCACAGCATCACCTCCTTTCAGTTTTGCTTCATTTTTCAGTGGATTTACAAAAGGCATGTTGCTGAGCCTTGTGTGTACAGACGGACCTGCTTTAACGGTTACCTCTCCAAAACGATCACCTATTCTAACAGCCACTGTCCTGTAATACCCTTGCCTTGTTCCTATAATATTTGTAACATAATATCCATAGAGGTCTCTGTCTAATTCCATTTTGGTTACTCATTTTGGCAGAAGATATTCGGAGACGCACTCCCGCACACAGAATCACTGCTTTGGGTATTTGCTGCCGATCACACATATAGCCACTAGAACTGTCGCAAATCAATTATTTTCAAGAAAATTTCATACCTAAAAGCAAAATATCAAATTATGGGGTAAAACAGAGCCCCCCCCCCCCCCCCCCCTCCACGTAACTCTTCAGATTTTTTTACTTGGACTAGAGGCACAAAGCATTTTGACTGGTCTATCTCCGTCGAAGACGTCTCCGGATAGATACTGGGCTCATTTTCGTAGCAAATCGGCTTTTAAAAAAAGCTGAATAGTACAGCGGTCACTTCCTACGAAAGTTTCTCACCAAACCGTCCCCAGACTGAGTGTTTATCTTTAATCAAGCTGTTATGATAGATGACAATTCTGATGGGAATAAAATGGAAAGATAAAATTTAAATTTAATTTAAGATTTTAAACAATCTATTGATTCTGTTAAGTCTAGCAAGTGACCATATCTAAGACCCTGTTAATAGAGTCAACATGTCTAGGAAGCGTGCCAGTTTGTCACAGGCCCAGTTTATCACAAGCCCAGTTTGTCACAGGGCTCGACTGTGCCCTGCAAGACTGAAGTTATCACTGAAATTCTCAAAAAGAGTAAATGAATGATTTGTTGAATTGAATTTTTTTTTTCGTTTTTTTAAAATGAAAGAACTTTCATTGTTAGAACTTTACAGAGTAATTTGCTTTGATTTCCATTCAAAAGGAAGAAATATTGAACAATACTAGCTGAATTGACATTTTAGAGGGACTGTCTCTACACCACCAATTTGAAGGTGGAAAATAAAAAACTTTAGTTACCATTAAAGTGTTAAAGTTTTGTAATTATGACTGGCATCAATACTCAAATACTTGAATGAAATTGTGACAAACTGGGCAGCCCACCGATTTTCTCCGTGATCTTGAGTGACCGCTATGGGCAGGTTCGACCTTGCTTGTCAACTTCATTATTATTCCATTCCTGTAATGGCAGATAATACTTCAGTCTTTTCCATGGGCAGCGAAAAAATTCTGACCAAGATACATGTATCTTCTTGAATTATTTATTTACGTTTGGCATCTTTTCATTAATTTCAACTTCAAATTCATCATCATTCGCTTCACTGTTGTAACATTCGTCATCAGAATTATTATTTCATCTGACGTGCTTGCAGGCGGAAAAGAGAAATACCGGCTTATCCTTGCCATGGGGCACTGGTCTCAACACTGACTGGCTGTCTGGACAGGCAATATTTGACTGGTCTTTTTGGAAAAGTTGACACCCCCGTTTTCATCAAGTAAACGTTACAGTCAGTGAGATGATCTGTTTATTCAGGCAAAATCAGGTGAATTGCAAAAGCCATTTTCTGTACATGGCCATAACCCACTTCAATAATCCAGAATAGCAAGTCTTGCAGCTTATACGGTGTTCGTGGTTTGTATGCACCACCAGCTGAACACCCCAAATAAATTTTTTAACCCAAATTTGAATTAATTTTCTTTTTATAGGGTAAATCTGCCCCATACAGTATTTTATAACACAAAATACATAATATTTTTATTCTATATTTCATGTACATACATAATACCCCCCCCCCCCCCCCGAGGCAGTGCCACTGACTGAAGTGTCTTTAGGCCGTTCCCAAGGGGGGGGGGGGGACATTTCTCGTTCTTATGCTCAGTAGAATGATAAATGGGCTGATTAATCAAAGTCATTCTCATAACTACTGTGCCTGAACTGCAACAGGGAACTGCTATTTTTCTTTCCTAATCCTTACTATCGTCATATGACCTTATGCAGTTGCGAGCGCCATAAAACCTCTACAAAAAATTAAGCAAAACAGAGAAGTGATCATCTTAAACAGGTGGTCCTTTGGGACTGAGTCATTATTATATTTTAAAAAAACACACGAAAAGGGTGAAGTCGGAAGGGGCCGTTTCTTCAGGTAATTGTCATGGACAGGTGATTGTTAATGCAGGTTTGACTGTCTTGACTACCTGTTCCTGCAAGGCTATTGGAAAAATAAAAACAAAAAGCAACAAAAAAACCAACAACAAAAAAAGGAAAAGTAACCTGGCGTGGCTTATTGAAAAGCGTGTGGTTGGTAAATTAATTGTGTCTCTGTGATTGTAGCAATGATTTAACGGATTCTGTTTATGAGACTGCAAGAAACAACTGACTGGCTGACTGGCCCTTGTGGTTGGAAGTAATAATCATGTGACCTCGCGTATGAATCTCGAAGTCAAGAAGTAAAAGTAAAAGATAAAATAAAAACAAAATCATAAAAACCCCCACAAAAACAACACAATTATACAACAGATTTTTATACCGGTACTATAAGTTGAGCCTTTGTATTAAGAACAAGTTTTGTAACGTGGTTTTGTCCATCAATTTGAACATTAATGTTAACTGTCGAGTTCATTAGAAAGGTTGCACCTTAAGAAATATTCCAGGAGCTGTGGTGTGACATGGTTTGGTCAAAAAAAGGGGATGGGGTGGAGGAGGCTCATTTCGTCATTTAGAAACTTATGAAAAACCCAGCCATGGGGCCAACCACATTCAAGGGTTCTGCTGATAAACTATGTATTACTCTCATAGCAACCCTTGGTCTTCAATGAAAGCAGCAGCACGCGGGCCAACCTGGAGATCATTTAATCTAGAGTCACAAAAAGTAATCTACCACCATAGAGTTAGGTCTACCACACACAACAAGAAGCCAGTTATGAGTAAATATTATTTCAAAAATATGATTCTTTAATTTTTATCTTTTGTCGTTCTCTACTTTATCTGTTTTTCTTCCAATCTTTTCTCCTTTTATGTATTTCCCTACGCATTTTCTCTTCACATAATTTGTCTTCCTCTCCTATATTCACTTTGATTTATCTCCCTCTATTTACTCATAAATATGAACAAGAACATTACAGCTTGGATGCTTGAGTTCTTAAACAATCGACCTCAATATTTAAAATTAAATGGTGTAAAATCCGACCTAACATTCACTATAAATTACCAGTGCGCCCCATGGTTGTGTAATCGCCCCTGTCTTGTTTACGCTGTACTCTACATCAATGACTGTACTTTTGATAACAAAGACATTAAACTAATAAAATTTGCGGATGATTCCACTCTACAAGGCCTTATAACACCAAATGAGAATGAATACAAGGACGCTGTAAATGTATTTACAAATTGGTGTGATAACCACTTCCTTATACTAAATGTAAAAAAGGCATAGAGTAAAAAAAAAAAAGACTAATTGCAACCACTATTTATTATTAAAAATGAGGAGGTGGAGGTGGTAAGCTCTTACAAGAATCTTGGAATAACAATTGATAACAAGCTTGACTGGCATCCCCACGCTACTTTTGTGCATGAAAAAGTAATTCAAAGAATGTTTCTTTTAAGGAAATTAATACGTTTTAAGATACGATAAGATAAGATAAGATAAGATAAGATAAGATAAGATACATCTTTATTGTCCAGATCCTGGCACATTGGTTTGATGTTCCACCAC
>NW_004797486.1:350923-352158 GCF_000002075.1 Aplysia californica | reverse complement strand
TTTGTTACAGATCAGAAGCCTAGGTCTTTTACTTCTGACTGATGTTTTTATTTGAGGGAACAAGGGATGTTTGTTGTCTAAAAAGATGGAATTAATTTTCTTAGTGCAAGCTATTATGTACAATTCATCCATTTCGTGTCGATAATAAGATTGTGTCCCTTTTATACCATTCTATGATTGAAAGCGTGCTATTATTTTCTATTTGCTGCTGGGCTGGGAATTGTAGGGTGAAAGATAAAGAAAAATTCGACAAAACCATTAAAAAAGCCAGCAAGATCTCTGGATATTATTTTACTAGAATTGATCAAATGTATAACACCACAAGTATAACAAAGATAAAAAGCATTATAAACGACCCACCCCCTTTCCAAGCAAATTGTAAGATCACACAACGGCAGATATGTACCTCTAAAGACAAAGAAAGAAAGATATAAAAGAAGATGTTTTACCATCTAGCATAGGGCTATTGTCAGAATAATCATCAGTGTATATTGCTCTTTCGAGTATGTATCTACTATTAGAGTTATTCTAATGGTCCTGTAATAAAATTCTTGAATGTGATTGAATGATGAATCTGATGTGATATGTACATTTTGTCAGCTTTACTTCTCTTTTCAAATTGAATTTTAATGAGAGTAATATATAATTTAAATTTCTATGAAAACCGCATGTGTTTTTACGGTCCTGTACAGCCAAGAAAAATTTCCCCCTGGGATAATAAAGTATTATCTTATCTTATCTTATCTTACTCCTTGTATTTTGTGGATTAAGCACTTCAGGGTTTTTGTTTGCATGATTTTTAAAGTGATATTATGAATTAAGCAAGATCATTAACTTTTGATCAAAATCAAAGAAAAGTTGGTCGAGTTTTTCAAAATTCTTAAATTTTTTTTTCACGAGGCGTTCGGAGGCTTTTTGAAATCTCAGGGCATCAGAAATCATCTTTGTTTGCTGAATGGTAAATACGCCCCAGGGTATGGTATGGTATGGTGTTGTTATGTGGGGGGTGGTATGGTATGGTATGTTATGGGCTAGTAACTTGGAACTTTTCTCCCTTGTTATAACTTTTGTCGATAAATGTGCCAGTTGTACATTCTTGCTAAAAGTTACTTTCAGGGACGAGTTGAAAATACACATATCAAACGTAACATGAACGAGAAATTGAATGGTATTCAGTTTTGTAATGCTGATATCAATTAATAACACACACACACACACACACACACACACACAAC
>NW_004797486.1:348698-350783 GCF_000002075.1 Aplysia californica | reverse complement strand
GACGCCCAGGGGGGACAATTCGCTCCTTTGCACTACGTGGTGCTCGTCAAGTGCCTAGTGCCCTGCCCATTACGTATGGGATCGGGACGGGTCACACACACACACACACACAACCCCCCCCCCGAACAAATAAGGAAAATATTGTGTATCTGAAACACAGCATATCACAAATCTTTCTTTATTTGAATCACGCAATCAGAATCGATCCGCACTAGAAAATTGCATTTGGCACGTTTTTGCACTGTCTGTTTTGCTTCGTCATGCTGACTGTATGAAAAGGTCAGACTTGTCCTGCTGAGCGAAAGTTCCTCTTGGAATTAATACAGATTTACCTTTGACGTCAGGTCTTGCAGTTCTTACAGTTTGCTGAGCTCTGGGGGGGACATTTGCCCTGGGAATAAGAGTCTTTGTGGTGTAGACGGCAGTTGGGCACACTGTTTGCAGGTTTCTCAATACAGGCCATGGGGTAGAGGGTGGGGGCAGGGAAGGAGGAAGGGATTTTTCCCTTAAGTGTACTTCACAACTGTACGATATGCAGGTTCGTCAAAGCGTTAAGCGCCCCTTTCAACACAGTTAAATCAATAATTAGGAGGTATATTGCTTCGACTCTGCTTCTCAGAGATGACCCGGTCTGGGTGGGGTACAGCATGCCGCGGTTAAGACGGTGACAATCAATAAAATTATGAACTTGTCTTTTCGAAAATCGAACTTGGATCTCTTGTAAATAAGGGCGAAAAACCTGACCATTACACAACATTATCGCGTCAATATGTGTAGGCTCGAGCGTACCATAGTTTAAACAAGACAAGGGACCAGGAACCCAAACTGGAATATATCTAAAGCCAAAGAGGGGTGGAATTATTGCTTCTCTAGTTGCTGGGAATCTAACGTGGCGGTCGCTTTCTGAGAAACAGAAGTAAAAATTCCACAACTAACGCACATGTACTTTTAAAGACACAACTAGAGCGCAAACATTCAATTTAAAAACAATTGCTTTACTTCGGATCTAAACACAACTTGGCCTTCTTTTTGTACAGAGAGATTAGCGGTTAGACGCTCCTTTATCACTTATGCAAACAAACAGATCCGATATCGATTCCCGCTCTGAGAGAATTTTTATCGAGTAATTCGATATTTTTGGCTGGGACGTCATATCCTGCTCCTGGTCAGCCCTGATTTGTCCTGATGGGCAGGGTCGAAGCCCGCCTGCTAAATGATCTAAATTGTGTCTTTTTTAAGGGAGGAGAGGGGTGGGGGTGGGTGTGGGGAGTAGAACACCTGTATAAACACCACAACCACCACCACCACCACCACCAACAACAACAACAACAACATTAAAAGGGAAAGATCAACGCAGCTCATGTCTTCTCTTTTTAATGAGTTATACGGGTACCCATATAAATATACATTTTAAACGAGCTGAAGCCGAAAAAAATATAGATTCTATGTGTACTCTGCAGAAAGTGCGCGTTACACAGTTGTAGGCCAATATATGGCAATCAATGTGAAGGGGTCAGGAACTGGCATTCTCTGAAGGTCTGACCTTCCCCTTGTGTCACACATTCTTAGTAATAAAACATACAAAAAGTAAAAGGAGATTTTTAAAACATTTCTTTTCTCATGTTTGTTTTCCCTTTCATCTGTTAGTCAGCGGGTTTTCATCTGTCTCCCAACTGAATATTCATAACTTTTGTTAAGTTAAAATGTTAAGTCTTAAGTAAAAAGTTTAAGAGGCTCGATTCCAAGTTTAAGGACTTGTGATTTTGATTTGAAGATTGTCACATATTACACTAAAAAGCCAAATGTTCATTCCCTGCTGTGCCCCTCACCCCTTTCCCCTCCCCTCTCCTGCCCCCGTTCAGTTTTCAAATACTGTTACAGAATTTCATATATTTTAAAATGAAGTATCAAGCCGTTGTAACAGTGTTAATGGTGTTGTTGTACAGGTGTGTCCTCAGAGAAATTCGCTCCAGCAACCCGCAAGTTCCGCGCGCAACTTTTGCCCTCAGCGCAACTTTTGCCATTTTCATGAATTCGCAAATTTTAGACAATTTTCCGCAAAAGTTGGAAAAATGATAATAAAAT
>NW_004797486.1:346618-347241 GCF_000002075.1 Aplysia californica | reverse complement strand
GATTATTTTGGCGGTTAAACATACAATATGAATTCCGGATTTGTTTTCATTCACAACTCAGAGTCGCCGCCTCGAGTAAGATTCTTGTGGGATATCTACAGGCCATATCTGATCCCGTTTCACTTTGATTACCTTGTCAAACAAGTCAGCCTTCGCCCCTGTGTAAGATTACACTTTTGTAGGTTGAAAAAAATAACTAGGAAAATAATTTATGACAACATGATAAAAAAATAAAAAAAGAGTAACTATTCACTCAGAGTAGAGCGGTAAGCACGGCATTGTGGCGATACAGTGGGTCCTCGAGCGACAAGCACGATATGTCATCTCGCACTTTATACATTGGTACTATTATCTAGGCTATATGACATGTAGATCTAATCTAATTTTGATTACACCGGTGCGGTTAAAGTGGTAAAATGACACTGTAAGTTTTCCCGGAAACGTTCCACTTGTACCGTATTTAATTATTATGTCACATGTGTGTATGCATGTTTTTCTAAATAGGCCTACTATTATAAAAGTAAAGCGCATAGAGGCCTGACCGCAATACGGATTTGCGCAATATAAATGTCATATTATTATTTATTTATATAAGCGAATAATGTAATATTACGAGACTTGGA
>NW_004797486.1:332956-346518 GCF_000002075.1 Aplysia californica | reverse complement strand
GGGGGGGGGGGGAAGTCCCAAAGAAGGTGTAAGATTATATATCTCACACCTGCCCAACGTCAGCAAGAGTTTAAAGACCTGACGAATATGTCAGGGGACCCACTGTTTTTGTACACCATGCAAACTCCATTATGCGTTTTATTTTTAAAAATTTTTTTGGGTAAACATTCACATTTTACTTTTGATTTTAATTTATCAAAACATGTTGGTTAGTTTGATTGCATGAGCACCAATAAATGTATTCCAATAGTTCCATATCATGTTTTTTAGCTATACACGTTATGCAACTTTTCTTGCAACTTTTGCTAATTTTTCTTGCAACTTTTTGCCACTTTTACTATTTACTTTTACTATTTTCAAATGCAACTTTGTCTGAGGACAAACAGGTTTACACCACTCTGACACGTGATCGTATACGCTATGTCAAAGATGACAAGAAAACTTCAAGCTGTAATAATTTTGAAACATTTAATAATCAACAACAATGAAATGTTAGACGTTTACAAAACATTTTACTAGCTTCGAGGACCTATAATCTACAGAAGGGTAACTACTCTTTCCTGATACACTGGTTATAACATTTGTCGAACAAACGACTATCTAGCAGTGTACAAGAATATTGTCACTACCCTTCGCCTAACCTGGTCTAGCTCCTACCTCTATATCCTCTCTCTACTCTAGTCTGGTGTCTGCTCTAGTCTTCGTACCCTGGGTATATAAGGCCCTAGCGTCGTAATGATCCCGCTTTGATCATTCAGACTTCAATGGGTCCTTTCTGGATGGCCGTATCTTCTTTTCCCAGTCCCCAAGAACGTATGGGCTTTGAATGCGCCAAATCTTTGAGCACTCTCACACGTAAGAGATGCTTCTCAATATCGTTCTTCATGATCTTACAAATCACGGTCTTAACTGATTTTGGGGCAGCAAGGTGTTATAATACGCCCCACTTTAAGGTTCCCTGTCCTACAGGATGCCGCCCTGGGCGGTGGCGTCCATTTGTAATTACGCTTCTCGAGCGGGTAGCAGCGAGATGCTAACCTTGACAGTGGTTTGTCCAACAATCATCATCATCATCCAGTGCCAGATCTGCGACAGACATCGGCGATCATGGTTCTCCATTCATTCCTTTGCTCGGATGCTCTCATAAAAGCTACGTTTCCCTGATCTTTCCCTGTTACTCATTTGTTTAGGTTCCCTAAGTATGTTGTTCTGGGTCTACCCCTGCCTCGCTTGCCTACAATTTTCCCATTGAGAGCTAAATGTTCAAGACCTTATGTCTATTTATAGGTCCATATATAGAATACAATACGAGTTGTAATTACACTTCTCGCGCCGGTAGCGGCGTCCTACTAATTTCACCTGATATTTACGAGCCTCGAGCCCTCTGGCTTTACTTTGTTACACCGTTCCTGAAGGACTGTGTAATGATTACAAGAATATTGATAATGTTGGTTCACCTTCCTGCAACTGAAGGTTTATATAAAATGTCAAATAAGATTTTCCTTGATAAGGACTCAACACGAAACAGCCAGATGAGTTGTGTGAATGTTTCAAAAGTGGCTCCTGATAATAATATTCTGTTCGTATTCCAAAAGTATGTATATCGACCCCGTCTGTAGAGCTACCTAAAAAAAAAAATGATACGGAGGAACTTGGAAACCGCGTGGTCACTCTCCGGCTATGGTATTACATTCATGGGCCAGTAGGTCGTGCAGGTGTCTGAGAGGAGATTAAGTCGGTGACCTCCAGGTTCCCTGTGACCCTCATGTACCCGAAACGTTGTGACCTTTAAACCCCACCCCACCACTTCCCCCTCCCCAAAACAACCCCTCCCCCCCCCCTGCCCTCACGAAAAAAAAGGAAAAAACTCGTGCAAAAACAAAACAAAACAAAACCAAATTGAAAGAAGACCCCAATAACATTTTAAAAAAACCAAAACAACAACAACAAACCCATCAGTAATTTAAATAAATGGAGTTTGAAAAACAAAAAAACACAAATGATTTGATTACAAAAAAATAGGAATAGGGTTAAGAGAAAATAAAGTTTGACTTCTTAATTACTACATATCACGAGAACAGCCACATATTTCACCTGGAAGAGACTGCAAGAGTAGTAATAATAATATTAATTTTAATACATTACAAATAGTACTATATAGCGCTATTCCCACTTTACATCACGCTCTATGCGCTTTACTTTCTAATATTATTACCACAGCAGACCTGATAGTATTCTGAAACAATCTCAACTTCCTGGGAAGCATGCAGTGCAAGCTGCAATTTTATCAGATCTTTCGCTGCCTATGGCCGGGTACCGATTCCCGCCTAAGTGAAGTGGGAAAAAGTCGTGTAAAGTGTCTTTCCAAATGACACACCGTCATGACTGAAGCTCGAACCCCAGAACTCGCTATCTCACGATTACGAGTCCGGTCCCACTGAAATAATAAGAAAGACACCTGAGTGTTGCCAATAATATCACCTGAAAAGACTTGTGTGGTCTGACGCATAAGCGGGTTGTAAAGGCCTTCATTATATCGTGCCTATTGGGCCTAAAAACCCACCCAAAAAAAACTCGTATTAAAGGGTAGAGCTGGGCGAAGAGTCGATTCCGGAACAGATTCCCGCGATAAATACTAAGGAAGTTAAGTCACGTCTCCTTTTTACGTAGACCAACAGTTGCCAGTTACTTTTATAATTAAAATCTTCTTTTTAAAAAAGAATTTATTTTTGAAAAAAAGAAAAGAAGTTGATGTTTCGTAGTGTTCCGAAATAAGATAAGATAAGATAAGATAAGATACATCTTTATTGTCCAGATCCTGGCACATTGGTTTGGTGTTCCACCACGAGTACACACACACACGCACACACACACACACACACACGCACGCACGCACACACACACACACACACAAACACACACACACACACATGTACACACGTGCACGCACATGCACACACAAGTAGGCTTACAATCACATGCATAATATAAATGAGCAGCAACATAAACAATAATAATCGTAAGCTAGATACACACTCAATGTTATTTTGATGCATGCTCTAATGTCGTAAATACACTAAACAAGATAGATGGTTAAGATGGAAGCATTATACTAAATCCTGAAGATGTTCAGAGCCAACCAGGTCACCACAGGGGGAAAAAATCACATCATTAGAATGTAAGTAATTGGGTTCGGAGTCGATTCCTACGATTCTTAGCTTTCAATAATCGGGAACCTAGCCGCCCAGCACTATTAAAGGGTGCTTGTTGAACGAGGTCTTTAAATTACCAGGTCCATGTCTGCCGCTGGAACAATCATATTATATTTGATAACTGGGACGATGAGTATGGATTTAAGCATGGTTCAAAATGAGTTTTAAAAAGGCGACTATAACATCCTTGTTTCTGTCGACCTGGTGACGTCTCTCGTACCACGAAGCAGAAACTTACCTTGTCAAAGGTGTATACTTGTCTACGTTTTCACTAGTAGTAGACACGGCTTTCATGAATAGAAAACATGTATATATCACTGATGCAAATCATTTAGAGAAGGGTGTTCAAACTCGAAGGACGACGAACCGTGTTCAGGACGATCACAAACTTCAACGTCACAAATGATACTGACTGATATATATATATATATATATATATATATATATATATATATATGAGGCATCGTGGTGGAATTAGGCTCTCGTCAATTTTTGGGCATGTGGAGTTATTGGTATCATCTTAAAGCTTGTTCACTTGTCTTTATTTGGATGAAAAAATATCCATTTATCTTGAATACAAGTCGAGATATTTGCAAAAGAAGGAGGTGGGAGTGACCTGTTTTCAGAGGTAAAATTAGTGAGAAAATGACCAGCCAAAGATTAGTTATTTTCTTAGCTTAAGAGTCCATGGTAACTGAAAATTTACATTTTTGTGCCTTTAATCAACGTTTTTCAGAAAAATCGACACTGAAATGAGTTCTGTAATGGGCATGAAAGGTGTTGAGCCAAAAAACAAAAATTTGATAACAATTTACAAACCTGCCTAAAAATGCAGGTTTCTTCACTTTGATTATTTTGACGAGAGCCTGATTCCACCACGCTGCCTCACATATATTACTTGTCCCTGAGGATCGGCGTATCAAAATGCCTTCCTCATTAGAGCTCACTCCAACTGATGATCATGATTACCCAGCTGGGATATCTCAAAGTGTCGGCTCAATGGATCCGTAAACAATTAATGGCAGAATTTTTTTAAAAATTAGACATTTTGCAATAATAATAATTATAATGTAAAGTCATAAATAGTTTTCGATCATCATCATTAGGTGCCAGATCTGCGACAGACATCGGCGATCATGGTTCTCCACTCATTCCTTCGCTCGGATGCTCTAAAAAAAACCACCTAGATTATCCTGATTTTGTTCCCTTTCACCCATCTTTTTAAGCTCTCTAAGTACACAAAAATGTAGTTTGCCGTAGGTCTACCCCCGCCTCACGTGTTTTCAGTTTTGGCAGTGAGGGCTCGATGTTCAAGGCCTTTATATCTATTCAAGTGTTCCAAAAAACTGTATTTGTCTTTTCCTTTAAGTACAAGTATGTTACTCGTGTACGCACACATCTAAACCCCTTGATTTCGAGCAGTTAACTCGACTTGTCTTTGAATCATTTCGCGCTAGTGGATATGCAGAGATAGGAGGTTTATCACCCCCCCCCCTCCTTCCTCCGAATATACATTTTTTAAAGTACCCTAACCCATTAGTTTAAACTGAAAATGGGCAGTTGAATATATGTCTCAACTGTTATGTTTCTGAAACCATACTAAAATATGCAAAAGATAACGGGTTCCACAAAATTTAATTTATGGCGTGTGCCTCGAGCAGAGCAGATGATAACAGCAAGCGCGTTGCAAAGATTACAAAAGTAGTAATTATTGTTTGCAACCTCCAACCGATCATTTGACTTCCTTTAAGTATCTCTGCGTGAACGTCATTGACAGGATTTTTTTTGCAAAGGTTAAAATGGAAGGAATACATTAATGTTTTAAAAAAAAATGAACACCAGCGTCATTCCAAAATCACCCAAGCCAGTTTTTCGGCACCTCCAGACATTATAATTATTTGAATAAAGACATCAGAGTTCATACCATAATAATATACCATTAGTTGCGTTCTGTTGCATTACTTCCTCCATAGTTTTTATTTTTATAATAACGAGAGCCCAAGTCATGCTATTTTTTAATTTTTAAATTTTTTTTTTATGGGGGGGGGGGGGGGGGGCTCTCTCCCTTTTTCTTTGATTTCCTAAAATGTTTAAAAAATATAGTTTAGGCGTTATGGAATGATGCTGGCGACTGACTCATTTCGTCTAAAACCTTCTTTCTCGAAGAATACTTGTGACCTATTATATTTAGTGACTTCTGACTAGTGCACGAAGAACAGTCAACGAATGTCCACACGTGATCACTCTATCTGTAATTTCTCTTGCAGACTATCGGCAAGGAATCGCTCGTTGTCACCTAGACGGCACAGTTGTGGGTTCATGAACTTTTCCCACAATCTGTTTGGGATCACGTGTGACGCGAAACAGACACGTGATCTTTAAAAAAAATGAATGCGACGTAAAACGTTGCACGCGATCACCCGGAAGCTCATGCTTAATTAGCTTTAAAACATAATTGAACATGCTTTTACTTACTTTAAGTCTCAGAATAAATCGAATTTTTGGTATGAATCAAATGGACTGCATAATATTTTTTAAAATGTGTTCACACAAAACATGCGTCTTTAATAACCGTTAACACACTTTCCCCTTCCCCATACCGGCGTATGTGGTGTAGAACTCATAAGCGCTTTGCTATCGCACGCGCAAGACCCGTATTCGATTCTCGTGACGGGAGTTTTTTTTTTTTTTTTTTTTTTTTTTCAATCGAGTAGCTGCGTCCGTCTACAGGTATGTTATATCCCTCTCAGCCCAGGTTGACCCTGACAGTCAAGGTTAAAGCAGCTCGCCTAAAAAATAATCTAATATTTGCTTATGGGGGCGTAAAACATCTACAGACACAATTATAATTCAAACCCTCCCCCAACAGCATTTTTGTTCTTCTTTTCTTCCTCGTTGCATCTTTTCTTTATGCAAAATGTAACTACAATAGTTACAGTTTAGCCTCTGTTCTGTCCGTCTGTTTTCCTGGCCACTGTCAACAATGAGTCTGGAATTGCAATAGAAAAAGTCTCTGAGAATGATCCTTTATAATGCGTGTGTGTGCGCGTGTACGTGTGCGCGTGTGCGCGTGTGCGCGTGTGCGCGTGTGCGTGTGCGTGTATGTGCGTGTATGTGCATGTGTGTGTGCGTGTGTGTGTGCGTGTGCGTGTATGTGCGTGTATGTGCATGTGTGTGTGCGTGTGTGTGTGTGCGTGTGTGTGTGTGTGTGTGTGTGTGTGTGTGTGTGTGTGTGTGTTAAACACCTCAAAAACTAAACACATTCATAATAAGTTAGTAACAGAGATGACCACACTGTGCCTATGGTTGGTGCAAAAGTAAAACCAAAGGTCATATTGAGAGGATTTGAGCACGACTGTAGAATTTGCGGTATCTATTCGGACGGAGACAGACCAATCAAAATGCTTTGTGCCTCTAGACCAAGTCAAAAAAATCTGGGGGGTTACATGCCCCCCTGTGTTAACCCATAATTTAATATTTTGTATTTAGGTTTTAAAACTTTCTTGAAAAATACTTAATTTGCTATAGTTTCAGTGGCTATGTGTGAGATTTTCGGCGAACAATACACAGTTTACCCCCCCCCCCCCCTAAAGCAGCGCATCGCTGTGCGGGAGTGCGTCTCCTAATATCTTCTGCCACGTAGAATTTAATCGCTTTCTACTCTACCAGTTCTCTTTCCTTTTTTTCTACTAGCCTATTGCAGGTCGGCTTCTCTAGAGTAAAGGTTTGCCTCTTCATCGTTGCTATTGAAAGAAATGCGTTCCATTCAGAAGAGAAGTCTTTTTTACTGAGTACCTATACAACCACCTATCAATGAGTACATCCTCCCCCCACCACCCTCTCCCTCCTTCACAAAGCAGAGGCGTTGGGACCCGCGTGCTGGTCCAGTCGAGACGACTGTTTGCTCATTATAGAAACAAGAAAAACCACAGACAAACAATCTGTACTGTAATTCTAACAGATAACAAAACGAAATTATTAATATCATTATTATCTCTTTGTGGACCACACACACACACACACACACACACACACACACACACACACACACACACACACACACACACACACACACACACACACACACACACACGCACGCACGCGCGCGCGTGGCGCGAGTACACCCCCCCCCCCCCCCACGCACACACATAAATGCAGATAAGCTATCCGGGTACAGCTTAGCACCCTATGCTCCAGCTTTAGCAGTAGGCATAACTATAAGGATGACAAAACAGAATATTATGTCAAGGAGAGCACGTAGTCTTATTCATTTTGATTTTCCATGACATAGCAGAATGAATCATCATTATCAGCATCCTCCTCCCCCTTCCCTACTTCCTCCTCTTCCTCCTCCTCTTCCTCCTCCTACTCCTCCTCTACTCCTCCTCCTCCAACTCCTCCTCCTCCCCTTCTTTCTGATCATATCATAATCATCATCACCATCGTCTTCGTGGTCGTCGTCACTGCTGTCATTTACTCTCGTTATTTCCCGGTATATTAATTATTATGATGACTATTTTCATCACTGCTTTCTCTGATCCTGCGGCCTACCCCTTTCCTCACGCGAGAATCGAACGTTTTTCTTTTTAATTTTTAACAATGAAGAGCTAAACTGTGTTTCCGATGTAGAATGTAGTAAATAATTTCCTCGAAATCTCCATAGTTGATTTGGTAGTGCAGAGTGGACTGAAGTCGTTTTTCCCAAATATAATCAAATATTAATCACGCTGCAGGTAAGGAGTTTCACTGTAGAAATCGTTAGCATTCCCTTTTTTAAAGTGTAAAGGAGCTTAAAATGCATTGTCAAATTCGACAAAAATTTAATCTAGCAGGGAAAAATATTTTTGTTCGAACGAACCTGGAATTAATTAAAACGCAAATACTGTTTGCACGTAATTGATAAAATATTATTAATTTAATTAACATTGACAGCAGCCCGCTATAAGCTGAAGCGTGTCAAAATAGTGAACTCTAATAACAAAAAGCGTCAAATCTGAATTTTAAAAAGATCGTGATGCTATCTGAGGTATTTCAAAGCGTTGTATGGGGATATTTAGAAGGCTCTGCAACGGCTGCAGGTTGTTACATGTCGCGGAGCAAACAGTGTTTCGTTTTCTTTGCAATATCATTTTTATGGAGATGTTTGCATAAACTTTATGCTGCAGTTGGGTAAAGATTTGGATATTTCACAATGATAATAATTACAATTTAAAGTCTTAGTTTTTGAGCATCATCACTACGTGCCAGACCCCTGATCTGCATCAGACATCGTCGATGACGGTTCCCTATTCATTCCTTTGCTCGGATGCTTTTAGTTTTTGTGAGAGTTTTACGGCACTTGCAACACAATAAGGTCATATAAGTGCTCGGATGCTCCAAAAAAAAAAAAAAAAAAAAAGCTACGTTATCCTTATTTTTCAACGTCATTCATCAGTTTAGGCTCTCCAAGTAGGTCGCTGTGGGTCTACTTCTGCCTCCCTTGCCTTCAATTTTAACAGTGAGGGCTCGATGTTCAATGCCTTTATGGTTATTCAAGAATCCCAAAACTGCATTTGTCTTTTCCTGTTTGTTTTTAGCAGCGAGCGGCCCACGTGGGCTTCTTCAAGTGCTACCTCATTAATTGATTTCTTTTCCTTCCAAGACATTCTGAGCAGTCTACTAAGAAACAACATTTCTGTTACTTCTATTTTATTATCACTGTCTTTAGTAATTGTGAAGCATTCACAGCCGTATAGAAAGGTTGACCGTACATTATCATCTAGAACTTCCATTTTGGTTGTCATTTAGGGTTTTCAATTTTTTAGGATTGAGCTCATTTTATTGAAACTACCTTTAGCCATTGCAATTCTTTGTTTTATTTCTAAGGAACATTTGACATAAGACCTACTCGTAATTATATACCCTAGATATTTAGACTGTTGAGATTACAGGATTTACTGCTTTTTAAAGATTTTACCGTACATTCTGTGTTTTTTTTCACATTCAACAATGATCCTTTACTTTCACTTTCTGTTACAACGGTATCTTGTAGCGATAAACGGTCTTTTTCTGAACCTGCAATTAAAACTATATCATCACCAGAATTTGATGCTATTAATATTTTCGCCACTGACTAGACATTCTTCTATATATTTCTGAGAATTGTTTCACTGTGAGTAAATAAGTATAATTATGTTAAAGGTGTCTGATGGCAAAACACATCTTTGTCTCAATCCTTTTATAAACTGCTTATATTAGCTGTATTGTCCATCAATTCTTACACACGCGTTTTGACCCCAGTACAAATTCCTGATAATTCTAACATCTTTTCCATCCATGTCTAGCTCTTCCATTATTTTAAATAGCTCATGGCATCTAACTTTATCGAAAGCCCTTGAATAATATTTGAAGCATAATACAGATCTTTCTGTGTTTCAATACGTTTTTCCGTCAACATCGCTAACGTGAATATTATAGTATTCCAGGTGCCATCAGTGGCGGTGGGTGGACCAAGATTTGGGTGGGGCTTAGGTTTCTTTCACTTCTTTACCAACAAAAAGCAAGCAATAAGAACAAAACAATGATGATTTTTCTATACTCACGGCGAGCCACGACATTTTGAGAACCATTCAAACGAGAAGAGTCACCTTTGTCTTCCATCTCTTTGTTCTTAGTTAAAGTGTAAGCTTCTGGATGGTGGGGACGAAGCCGTTTCACCTCCAAATTTCTCTAATTAGTTTTTAACTGAAGATAAAGTTGCCCCAAAAATGGTTTGATGTAATTAAAAACTGTTAAATCTCAGCGGCACAAACACACAGCACTCCAAACACATACCGTCTATGAGGTGGATTGGGTCGTGTTGTTGCGGAAAATAGAACGCGCCTAACAAAGGCCCAATGGGCGCATAGGTATCTGTGTCACTGGGGGGAAGTGTGTCGTAAACTTTCACCCCATTGTCAGGGCTGGGAGAGCGTGAGCCCTCTGTGCAGTGATATTTTTAAAAAGTCTTCTACCTTTTTACAAGAAGAGTTTCATTAAAGACGGGCGTGGGAACCGGCTTATTCTTTCTGAGCCCTAACGACATTTGATTGGTTGTTAGGTTACTATAGTTGTAAGCGGTGACAACAATGATTAGATAAACGGGCAAGCCGCCAAGCTGATAACTGTGTGTTCATTGTGTGCGATCATAACGGTTTCAACTGCTTATTTCGTTATTTAAGAAACTTTCATTCAATAAGGGATAGAGTTGGGGTGGAGAGGGGGTGGGGTGAGGGGATCAAGCCCGTAAGCCCTTCACTACCCACCGCCACTGGGTGCCCTTATCTGGAACAAAGCCGAACTGTTTCAGATATCTCTGGTCTTTGTTACTTTGACATTGATTTCGGAATGCATGTATTCGATGTATTTATTTTGATTCTTCTCTCTTTGTTGACACATTATGGTTCTTTTGTTTCATTACATTTTTTCCTTTATATTTCCCTATTTAATTAAGGCATTATGTTTTTCCCCATTTGATTTTGTCTGCTTTCTCAATCCCTTTAGTTTTGATATTCCTGAGTCATACGTTTTGTACTAATTGCTTTTAAAGTTTTTAACAGCCCCATGAAACCTAAATAATAATTTTCTTAGTTTCTTCCTCTGAACTGTGTGTATATGAGTATTAATGAGTGTAAAAGTTCGGGTGAGAAAGAGGGAGGGAGAGAGAGAGAGAGAGAGAGAGAGAGAGAGAGAGAGAGAGAGAGAGAGAGGAGACAGAGACAGAGACAGAAGCATAGAGAAAGATTTGAAGAGAGAGAGAGAGAATAAAGAAGATATCTGCCAATACCTTTTTGTTTGCATTTGAGATTTCTTTTTTTTTTTTTGGTCACATCGGTTGTTTGAAGTTGAAGAAACAGAAAAATTGATGATGACCTGATAAGGACTATATTATACTGGTACTCCCTTTTAGGATACACACATGCACGAGATCAAATGCTTGCTTACGTGTCTTCTCATTCCATCACCATGGCAACAAAACAAATAAAGACGGACACATTGTTATACCTTTTAGCACCTTATTAAACCCACAGCTCGTTATCAGAAGAGAATAACTCCACCTTCGGAAACAAATCAGACAGCTGCTGGTAAATTCCTGCTGCTTTATGAATGTTTGACCGTTTAGAGAAAGATTTGGAACGATTTGGTGGTGTTGGTGGCTTTAATTGTCTTGCGTTAAAATCTCATCGCTGGCCGACGTTGTGACTTTGGTAAAGACATTTTACACGAATTTTCCTCACTTCACCCCGACTAGATATTTATTTTATTGACACCGAAAGAATCTTGTCATTTATTCAAAAAGGGGGGGGGGGGTACACCCCCAAAGCCCCCGTTTCAGCTCAAAGTTATGGAATTGGAGATGTAGGCATTTTTAGCTTCCTCAGCCTCTCCTACAACTATTTCATCGCATAAGAACCCACAACAGCCGTATTTTTTCCCATACCGGGCATGTTTATCACCACCATTTCCTCATAAAGTCAATATTATATTTTTCTTTACCGGCCGTTTTCTCAAAACGCGACTTTTCTCAATATTTTTTTGAATAACTCCACCATTTTTCATCCAATCTTCATGACATTTTCACAGTATGAAGAGAAGATGTAATACTAAAAATTTGTTGGTTTGAATTTTTAATATTTGGAACAGTTTTTTGTTGGTGGTGTCTTGAGTGTGAATTTTAACGGATTTTTTGCAAACGTGAATGGTACCTCAGCAAAAAATTCATTAAATTAAAAAAACTCGTTTAGGAAAAAAACAACAAAATTAATTTTTAGACCTAATGTTTGTTAACACGTATGCAAAAAAAAAATCAATTTCCAAGAGCAGTAAGTGCGGTATTCATTACGTAAGACATGTCAACAAAATCCAATATGGCCTCCGTATCCATGGAAACAAATTTTTTTTCTCAAATTTGATTGCGGTTTTTAAGACTCCTTACTATGTTTGTTATATGTCTGAAGTTTGGTAAAATATGGTCCAGTAATAAGCAAGATAGCCTTCAGGTGTAGCCCCCCCCCCCCCCCTTAAGTGTTTGAGGCGCGTGAAATCGCAGCTTGCACATGCTTCCAAGGAAGCCTATTATGCCTCCAAGTATTCTTGGGTCTAGAACTACTCAGATTATAATACATGTAAAGCGCATAGAGCATGATTTGCAGTGTGGATATAATGTGTTATATATATATAAATACAATCATTATTATAATTATTAATTTCTTTGTACTAGATGCCCGCATGCTTTTATTAAGCACGACAACCAAGAGTTAATATTTAGACCATCATATTGTTTTCGACCGCCACAGTAGTTCATTGACGACAGTTCAGTAGGTAGTAGTGTCGCAACATGTTTGACATTTAGCTACTAAATATAAAAATACAATTAATAAGAATAAACAAATTCCACCTTACTGATCTCTATTTGGAAATTTGTTTTACAATGACGTACAGAAATCAACAGACACACGTTAATACATAAACGCATGAATAATGAAAGATAGCTCAAACATTGACAATCCACACCCCTTTCCTGGCCGCCACTGTACAGCGCCGTTTTTTTTTAGCTAGCATTGCTCTCAGGCTTTTTTCTTTTATAGCAAATGAGCATTTTTTTTTTACAAGTTACTGAAAACAAGACAAAATTTCTTTCTTTTTTTGTGTGTAAGTGTTTTACGGCGCTCGCAACTGCATAATGTTATATATATGAGCGTGCGGGACACATGAACATTTTTATTTGGTAGGAAATTTTGAATTTTGCCCGGATGGTGGCCGAAGCGTTATCGATTTTGGACCACCAACTATTTTACCAAGGAATCTTTAACGTGCACAACTTGCCCACGGGACCTCCGAGATTTTTCACCCTTGTCCGAGAAGGCTAGGTGTACATCTTTCATACTATAAGATCAGGGGTGAGGCTGAAAGACAGCAATGAGATTGAGCCAAGGATAAGCAGTAATAGGAGATTAAAGCAGACGACTGGACAGGAGCAGGAAAGGATGTGAAAGGAGACAATTTTGGAGGAAAAAATTGTCCATGGTTATCCGGATTCGAGCCCCGGACCATTGAATGAGAGGCGAAAACCTTAACCTCTAGGCCACGAGAGCCCCCAAAACTGCTTTAAAATTCTAGAAATGACAAAACAAAGTTAGATTTACACATTTAATATTTCAGTAAGGGACGAATCACGTATAAAGTGACGGAGCAAAATCAAAGAAAAGATAAATTGAACAAACAAATTGACTTCTGCGCATAAGGAAGATCCAATACAGAACCTTTCTGGCTAACCTGACCCATCTATGACACATAATTTGTGAAGAACAATTTTTTAAAGTGCAACCCCCC
>NW_004797486.1:329585-331102 GCF_000002075.1 Aplysia californica | reverse complement strand
GAAGAAGAAGAAGAAGAAGAAGGAGAAGAAGAAGAAGAAGAAGAAGAAGAAGAAGAAGAAGAAGAAGTCAGTATAAAAGAAAGGGAATTAATATCCCATGAGACAGTTCTAAAAGAAACTAATAATATTAGCATAAAATAGTGGTTTGTGTGAGTCTAAAATAGAGACTGGAATGGAAGAGCCGTGAAATGGAACTCAGTATGAGTTAAAGGACAACGATGTACGTACACACTTTGTACAGCTGATCGGAGTTCCATTCCCGAGTGGCAAGAATGCATAATATCGAACATCTCGCTGATTCTGCTGGAGAGTTGTGCCCCTCTCAGCCTACTAGGATGGCTCCGGCAGCTAGGATCGAAGCCGCCTTCTAAATGATCCAAACTTCGTTGATGGGGACGTTTAAAAGAAGAAATATAGGTTAAGAAATAATAAAAATCGCCGAGTTCTAAAGTAAAATCCCATTACTCCTCCTGTGTGTAACATGTGTTGTGAGCACATATTTGTAAATCTCACTGAGGCTTAATGAATTAATTAACTGTAATGTTAATCGATGTACGGGTGTGATGATATTTTTTCTTCCAATCAGGTTTTTGTTTGGATGTTAGCTTTGTCTCCTGCGTCTGATGAGTGTGTGCCTTTCAGCACATCCTTTATATTTCTTTTTTTTTCTCAAAATTTTTCATGGCATTGATAGTCTAGCGGTTATACTACCAAAATATCAGTAATGGTTATATACTGTGCGTGGGTTCAGAAGTTCGAGGTTCAGCCCAGCGCGAGCTTGTGTCCTTGGTACAATTTTCACACGAATTTTCATCTTTGGCTCGGTGTTAGTGCTAAGGCAGATGGACGAAAAAGACGGAGGTCCCTTCCCTTCGACAAACTTACTGTGTTGCAATCGCATTAAATATATAGCCTACATTTTTGCACTTCATTTCTGGGTTTTTCTTTGAGCACAACAGTTTTTGTTTATTGCGTTGCAGTTATGCAAATAAAGCAGTAGCTAAATCTGGTGTTAATTCTCTTTCGTTTTTTCCCAGCTTAATGCGCCTTATTTTTTTTCCTTCTATATAGCTGCTTGTAACCTGCTGCGTCTACAGCCTGTTTAGTATTTTTGCCAAGTCATTGTTGCACATTATATAGTAACCCACGTGCTTGATATTACCGAGCATTCGTCTCGTCTCAAGGCTTTCGGTTACGTATCGCTCTCACTACTCAGCATTATTATTCTTCAAACGATGAGCAATCCTTATTCTATTGAGAGGTACACTTAGATCAGGGTTATATTCTTTAACCTCTGACCCGAACGTCCCAATTCCTACACCATCTAGGCGAGGGGCTCCTACTTAATTAACCATCCGTGCAGTAGCTTTTCTTTGGGAACTAATTATGTCAGTGCGTTACTTGGTCAAATTAGTCCAGCGCTTTCCATAAGAAGGTAGAGGGAAAACACTATCATTCTCTATAGATAGATAGATAGATAGATAGATAGATAGATAGGATAGATAGATAGATAGATA
>NW_004797486.1:326187-327340 GCF_000002075.1 Aplysia californica | reverse complement strand
CCCCCTCCCTTTCTTCTTCTCTCCTAGCATTTGCGATTGTGAGAATCATTGTCTTCCCTCTTTAAGAATTCAATCCATGAAATATTTATCCCTACTTGTAAGACAGAGCCTTCTCACACGTTGACCCCGTAAATACGAGCAGTGGGTGTGATGGGCACTGTTTCATAACATGATTGGTTCTTTAATAGTAATAGTCTTTATATTTAAGCCAGCACAGGGTCCTCAAAATTGTAGCAATTGTTCACATTTTCGCCCTTCTTCAGTTGACCAATCTTTATACTTTAAAATAAATATGCAAATTAAGTCTTGCATTCTTCTTTTCATTCGACTGAGATGCTAAATCTAATCGGGTGCTGTAGGGCGACCACATGCCCAATACACAGAGGCAGCGCCTCGATCATTCTGACGCTTTCGCAGCGGGCAGCGCGCTTCCCTAGTGGTCAGTCATTTTTCGTCTCTCGCCTGTCGGGTCAGTGCGCATGTGCGTAGGCCACTGGGTCAGGTAAGGGTCAATCGATAATGGACGGCGGCAGGTCATAGGGCCTAGTTTGCGTAAGGTTAGGGTTATAGTTCATGAGACTGCATCAAACGACATGACTCTTTTGATATGCGTACTTTTTTAAATTTTCAATGCATGCTCTTAGATTTTTTTCTCTAGCTATCTGTCAGGTCTGTCTACCTGTCTGTCTTCCAGCCTGCTTGACAACTGTTTATCAGTTTGTCTGCCAGATGGAGTGTGGAGTTAAATTCATTGTGTTTGTGTGTGTATGATGACAATGATGTGTGTGTGTGTGTGTGTGTGTGTGTGTGTGTGTGTGTGTGTGTGTGTGTGTGTGTGTGTTTGTGTGTATTGCAATTAATATTTGAGTGTATATGTGTTCGTTAGTAGAGAGAGAGAGAGAGAATGGGAGGGGGGAGGGAGACAGACACACAGGGACAGGGGAGAAAGAGAGAGAGAGAGAAGGAGAGGGGATGGGGGAAGACAAATAAGAGGAACAAGAGATATCTTAGGAAGGGGAGAGGAAGGGAATGTCCAAAGGGGGAAGGTTAGCAGACCAATTATTTACGAATTGGCACATGCCACATAGGCCTACGTAGACCTAAATAATTAAATGGGTTTACTTTCATACGGAGGTGGAGAGAGAGAGAGAGA
>NW_004797486.1:323273-324895 GCF_000002075.1 Aplysia californica | reverse complement strand
ACAGAGAGAGAGAGAGAGAGAGAGAGAGAGAGAGAGAGAGAGACTCTCTAGGCAAGGAATACATTCTACTACTATCTAGGATAGCATTTTCTAACGCTGTAAAGATATAAATTCAACTGTGTGTCATTGCAAACATTTTCCATAATTCATGACAAGTCTTGCTTACTTGTCTTCTCCGAAGGCGGTTTTCTCACGTTTCATGTAAAATGAGTACCGAATTATTGATTCTGAGTCATTATCGTTCAAGTGTCCACTTTGCTACGTGCTTTGCCAGTGGGGTGACAACACAGGAGTGGAAAGAATATGATTGCTTGCCTTTACCTCCCTGTGTGTTTGCTGACAGCTTTAAAAATTAATCGCCTTGACAACGACACAGACAGGTTTCAGTTGTGTTATTTTCGAGCTTCTTGCCATTGCACGCAGAAGTTGCAAGTTCGATTCCCGTGTGGGGAATTTATGTTATCGAGTATATCCGTCTGTCAGCTGGGATTATATAGTCCCACGTAGCGTTGGCTGACCCTTACAGGCACGGTATCTCCATCTTTCTGTTGAGATACATGTACTGTGTCCCACTCAACCCGGGCTGGCCTAAACAAGCAGGGTAGAAATGATGAATTAGGATTTCTATTATGTACCTTTCACGACGGTGGAATTTTTGGATATATGTGGAGTTGTTGGTATCATCATAAAACTTGTTCATTTGTCTTCATTTTGATGGAAAGATCCCCGTCTGATTTGAAACCAAGTCGAGATAAAAAATTGTTGGTTTCTTCCATTTTGGCAAGCTACACTTAATTACACAATGATGAAGCCGTAAAACAACAGCAGTAATTAAAATTATCTTTGTTTAGAACCCCCGTTGTGCATATCGGGTATAGATAATGCTGCTATTAATTATTTTTAGAAGTATTCGTAAATATAAAAGCGTAGTGGTATTTTGGAAGGAGCTGGGCAAGAGCCAATGTGTTTAGAAAATGGTTTCAAGTTGAATGTCTAAATGGGCGTGCGAACTTTGTATGACTATTGACATTAGTGATGATGGTGATGCTGATGATGATGATGCTGATGATGATGATGATGATGTTGATGAAGAAGAAGAAAGACCAAACGTAACTTTCGACACCTTTTCTCTTTTTTTTCAGATCCCTGCGTTGACATCAACCTTCTAGCAACTGTAGCAACTCTCCACATTTGTCATATCCACGCCTACTGTTCCGAGTTCCTCTTTCTGTCTATTTGTCCGAGTCTTCAACCAGATTAATGGCACAGCTGACTGGGACAAGAACTTTCCTCTCGCTCACCCCCCCTGACCTGTCGACATGCACCAAGGAGTGAGTATTGGGCAACCTAGTTTCATTTTATTTTATTTATGATCGTATTTTAAAAAAGTAATACCATTATTCAAATCGTTTGATACATATATTGACCAAACCCCCTGCGTCTGTGGTGTGGTGGACAAGCTTTTTGTCCTTGTCTGCAAAAGACGAGAATTGCAAACTTAGTTGTATTACCGTGGAGTGTACGGTAAATGCGGTTTTTAAAAACCATTACTTACGGTAAATATCCACTGTCTGTCTGTCTGTCTGTCTGTCTGTCTGTCTGTCTGTCTGTCTGTCTGTCTG
>NW_004797486.1:321103-322842 GCF_000002075.1 Aplysia californica | reverse complement strand
ATTTTATAAAATATATTTAATATTAACCAAACCTGTTTTTACACATTAGCGTGCGTAATATTCCTTATCCAAAGTTTCTCCACCGTGTATGGTGTTCTCTTTATACACATATTGGCTTTGTTCATAGTCTACTTGCGAATAAACAAAGTATTAGATGTTGTGTACAACGAATAAACACTCCCAATTTATTGTCAGCTTCTGGAATAGTAACACCAGCTTCCTTCCTTCGCCGTTTTACCGTTATTTTTCTCTCTCTCTCTCTGTCTCCGAAAAATGAAAAGAAAAAAAAAGCTTCTATCGATCGATCGTAAGATTACTGCAGATGTGAATGGATGGTGGGGTAGTGAAGAGACAGTTAAACAAGGTTTTAGAAATTTAGTGTGTAAACGAAAGAAAGCAAGAAGGAAAACTCTCTGTGGAGGGTTTGATTGTTTTTTAGTGTAGAGGGGATCTTCCGTCGATGTCTCTGTCACTGTCTGTCTCTCGGTCTAGCTGTCTTGATTATTGTTTGTCTAGTCGTCTCTCAGCCAGCAGACTTTCTTTTTATTCGCCTGTTAGCCCTTTTGTTCCCGATTATGAGTTGTTTCACAAGTGTGTACGTGAGTGTGTGTTTGTATGTTTGTGTGTGTTTTTTGAGCATGTGCGTGTGTGCGTGTTTGTTTTGTGCATGTGCGTGTGTGTGTTTTTTTTATGAATGTGCGTGTGTGTGTGTGTGTGTGTTTGTGTGTGTGTGTGTGTATGTATGTGTGTGTGTGTGTGTGTGTTTCTTTGTGTGTGTATGTGTGGGTGTATGTGTGTGTGTGTTTGTGCATGTACGTGTGTGTGTTTGTGGGTGTGTGTGTTTCTTTGTGTGTGTATGTGTGTGTATATGTGTGTGGGTGTGTGTGTTTCTTTGTGTGTGTATGGGTGTGAGTGCGCGCGCGTTTCTTCTTCCGTCTCTGCACATAAAACTCAAATCTTGTCACTGCTGCTCAGCTACTTCTCTATCAATATCTCCCTATCCGAGCTCAGTGGGTGGTTGGCGGGTGCTCTAGTGTGATTTGCTTCTTCTTTCATATAATATCAAACGTCTATCGTCTTTATCTCCCTTCCTTCTTTTTCGTGTTCGTTACTCTCTTGTAACACCTCTAATCTTCAGCACTTATAATATGACCTTATTATGTTGCAAGTGCCGTAAAACACTTACTAAAACTAAACTATCCGAGCTCAAAATATTTATCTGAGGTCTAACCCATGGTTTGACTTCGCTCTCACCGAATCAACCAAGCGAGATTTTCTGGAGTTGTGCTGCGACCGGGGCCCGGGCTATCTCCTTGATATAAGCCACGGAGACTTTGGAAGGAAACCGCCCCCGACCCTTTTCATGCTTTATCCCCTTCCGACCTCGTGACACCCCCCCCTCCCTCCCCCCAACCTATTTTTCCCTGGACGATTCCTGTCAAAGAGTTTAGTTCATGCTCTGTTTGCACACAAAAGTAGCTCGACCACTATGCAGACTTTTGTTAGAAATAAGTATTGACGTAACCCTAGGGTTTTTTCTGACCCTATAATGAAGATCAAGGAGTGGCCGGCAGTAGGAATTTTTCCATAGGCCTTGACTCTTGCCGGTGGTTCCAGATCGCTTTGTTTGAACACAGGCACACTGCAAAAGTAATATAATAGTAATAGCAGTGCATGTGGTCTCGCCTTTCTCCTCCCCCTCTCCTTTCCTCCCTCTCTCTCTCTCTCTCTTCATATAT
>NW_004797486.1:298134-320444 GCF_000002075.1 Aplysia californica | reverse complement strand
TCTCCCTCTCCCTCTCCCTCTCCCTCTCTCCTAAGGCACTCCCGAATCTTTACAGATCAAGATCCTTATATATTCATCCTTAGTCATAAAAAAATCAAGACAAAAACCCAGAACAAATCATATCCTGAACGGGTGTAAATTCAAACAGGAACAAGGTCATTTGACCTAGAAAATGACATTTTTTGTCCCTTAGATTTTTTCTTGATTTTTGGCCTAAAATTACATGTATTACAACTGCTACCTCTGTATGCTTTAATTTACTGAAGAGCTCCTTGAAGAAAAATAATGTTTGCTTTCTAAATTATTCTTTAGCAAACAGAGATTAGATTGTATTTACTTTTCTACAGGTAGCAGGTCTTCATTGTTAGCTTTCAAGATGATGCATGTAATTTGACATTCTTTTTTCACATGTCCCTTTCTTCATGTCTTCTTTTTTAAACAGAGAGATCAAGAGATACTTCATCAACAGCTACGACTTGAATGAAAGTCTGTTCTTGGGACTCAAAGGTTCGCTTTTGAATTTTCATATCCGATTTTGCATTGCCTGGGAAGAAAACAATATGATAGTAATTTTAACATTTAGGGATTGTACGTCTTCTTTTCAGAAAGTAGGGCATTGGTGAATGTTTTTAAGTGTTGAATTATCTCTGAGTGCCGTTGGACATTTGAACACTTTTTATGTTGTATAAGGGGTAGATAGAGGGTTGGGTGTAAATCGGGGGAAGCTCGATGGAAAGGAAGGAATCAATCACCATACCATCTCACTCCTCAGACAAAACAAAAAGGAAACTGGCTGACACTTTCTTTCTCTCAGAAGCCACATTGGCTCTTTTTATGTCATATTCGGTGTAAAATCCTTCCTTCATGCCTTTTTGGTTGGCCAAAATGATTGAAAATGAAATAACGAATGAGACACGAAGTCAGTCAAATTGCTGACCAGACGCAGTGTGTAAATGGTAATAAATGAAAATCTCTGTCCCTCTGTCAATAAGTGACGACACATTTAAGTAACTGGAGAAGACTGCTTATTTGGTGGAGGAATGTAAGCACTGATGGATGGCCTGCAACTTGGTAATGAAAACCAAGTGGATGAAGGGAAAAATGAGCGGCGCGGATCTCTCATTCCATTCTTTGCTCTAATCTTTGTTTATGATGCTTCAGTTCAGCTAGCAAATATCACTGCTGCTGTACTGTTTACTGGCATAACATAAATCTTTAACACTCTAGCACACCTTTTTATTTATGTTTAATCAAACTGTATGCATCTTGCATAGAGCATTCATATAGATTCATCAGTTTTGTGTTTATTGTATGTAGATAGCAAGGAGTACTGTATTGTACTCCTTGGTAGATAGGTAAATACGAGCAGAGTTATGGCCTATAGCATAGTTTGTGATGCTGAAAAATTGAATGACAAAAATGGCTGCATACAAATGTTACCAACATATTATATTATATAGTAAGATAGTAAGAGTTAATTGTGTTCCAACTGCCTTTTACAGATGAAGCTTATTTCTACAAGTGTCCAGACCGGCTGCGTCTGCCACTGGTCTTCTACTTTGCCCACACAGCTGTGGTGTATGTCAACAAGCTCATGTTGTCTGGACTCATCCATGTACGTTTTTCTCCTCTGTGTGTATGTGTGTGTGTGTGTGTGTGTGTGTGTGTGCGCGTGCTTGAGTGTGTAAGTGTGTGTGTGTGTGTGTGTGTGTGTGTGTGTATGTGAGTGTGTGTGTATGTGTGTGTGTGTGTGTGTGTGTGAGTTTATGTGTGAAAAATTTTGTAGTTGTGTAACAATTTATGTGTGTGTGTGGGATATTGTATCCCTCTCATGCTGGGTTTGCAACGGCAGTCAAGGCTGGAAGCCCGCCTCCTAAATGATCTATATTGTGTGGATGGGGCTGTAAAAAACACCTACACTGAAAAAAAAAAAAAAGAGGATGTAATGTGTACGCATGAACTTGTATTCAGTGCTATTTATAACAAATGAAATTCCTTTGTAGTGAAGACTCTAGTAAAATCATAATATCATTTAGTCCTTATGGCTGGTTGAAAACTACAGGCCTGTTGTGTCGTGGTGAAATCAGGTGCTCATTAAAAGAATGAAACTAAAGAATCTGGCATTTTTCTGCACGATATATATATATTTGGGGGGGGGCTCAACACCATTTATGTTCATAAGAACATTTCTTTGAGAATTTTACTGAAAAAAATTGATCAAAGGCGCAGAAATGTAAATTTGCTTTTTCCAGTGACTTTAAAGCTTTGGAAATCACCAAATTTTGGAGGCCATTTTCTCGCTGATTTTACCTCTAATACCAGGCAACCCCCACCTCCTTCAATCGCTGATATTTCGACTTTTGTTTGGGACAAATGGGTATTTTTTTCCTTTAAAAAAACGAGACAAATAAACAAGCTTTAAGATGATAACATTGACCTAATCGGCCTAAAGTTGATGAGCATCATAGCTGTGACGCATAATAATACCTTGTTATTTCATCTTTCACTCCCCTCCCCCCTCCTAAGTTCTTTTCCATTGCTACATCCCTTTTTTCCTTTGTTTAACTTTATTGCCTGCTTGTCACTTTAAAACATATTATTTTACATTACAGGAGAGAATCAATCTGGACTTCGAGACCATGTTTGAAACTGGAGTGGATGAAATGAGTTGGGATGACACTGTAAGTACCTCTAGTATATTTATGTACTCAGAGATCACTCATGAACCTCTGAAAAAAACCCCTGATATAACTGCTGAACAGGTGGCACACATAATATCATTAAGTGTTCATATTTACCAGAAAGTTTTCCATGAACCATAGTGTTTTTTATTGACCTTAGGACGCTACATTTTATGCAATATGTGTTATAATTTTAAAAAAATTATTGTCTGATTTTCACATCATCTGATTATAATCTTTGTTACGTCTGCAACTCGAATTTCTTACATTGAATTTACAATGACACTGTCCTGTCATAATTGTAAAGTTTTAATAGTCTGTATAATGCATGTGCATCAGGTGCTTGTGCTCTGAACTGTATTTGCAATAAAAAATATGTTTGCTTGTGAATGATTAAACTCACTTGTCCTGAGTCTTGCTGTTCCATTTTAATATTTTAGTTGCTGAGAACTTGTCTCTATTTATTCTTTATCCAGGAGAACTATCGAATGGGAGGCAGTTACAAATGGCCTGCCATTTCTGAAGTGGTAGAGTACCGTCAGATTGTTCGTGACCTAATCCTCAAGGTCATCGATGACACACCCCTAGAGCTCCCTGTGACTATGGACAGTCCTTGGGTAGGTGAAAGTGTTGAGGATCACTTGTCTTTGCTTGAGAGTTATGAGGATTGTTTGCTTTTGTTTCAAATTTAAGCCTTACTGGACATAGAAGTGGGAGTCAAGAAAGAAAAAAAAAACTTCTTAAGATGTTAATCTCCCATGTTGATAGTTTGTGGATGTTTTCTTTCCCCATTGGCACTGTTAAATCATCTGGGAGGAAGGACCAACCCACACTGAAAGAGACACAACATCCCAGCAGAAAAACGGCGATACTCAATAAAATAATGTACCAGCTTGGAAATTGAGCATTTGTCTGATCTAAATGTTGTCAGAGTGGATGTAACACATTTACCGTCATTTGTAATAGATCACATGGGTGGCTGGAGGGTGCTACTGTAGGTCCTACTTTTTTTAACATCAGTCACTTAGTGGATATGTTCCAACAAACTAAAAATAAACAATGAATAAAACAGAAATAATGTTGATTGGCGCCAAGGCGAAAAATCCTTTCTTCAAATGTTGCTAATATATCTCTTAATGATGGAAGATTCCCCTATGTCACATTCTGTAAAAAGAGTTGGCCTCACTTTAGATGAACACCTTTGAGTGGAGCAAGCTGTTTCTCATATCAGAAATTCCTGCCATACTGAGATAAGAAAGATTGCTTACATAAGACTGTAATCTCAGAAGAAGCAGCAAACAGGCTTGCACCATTGCTGGTTATCTTAAAATTAGACGGTTGCAAATCTTTGTTTTAAAACATCCCACATGACAAAATAGAAAAGCCGCTTAAAGTTCAGAATCAAGCTGCGAGACTTATAAAGAAAAGTATGCCCAGTAAAGACCAGGGTAATATACAAAAACACTAAATAGAAAAAAACAACAACGAATCAATGCATTAATGAGCTTCCTGTTTCTGTCCTATCTCAAAGACTAATTCATTCACATAATCCTGTAAGATGTCTGTGTGCATCAGGTTGGAATTTAATTGAGCAATAAAGATCTAAATTAAGATTATATGGAGAGCGAGCTTTTAGCATTGTAGGCACCAATGAGTGGAATAGGATGTCATACTGTGTCAGTTCTGGTGATTCTTCGGACAAAAAAAATGACGCAGAACATGCATATTTATTCACAATGTTCTATGATTGAGCCAGCTTCTGCTCATATTTTTATGCGTCATTGGTTTTTAAAAAATAAGAAAATTGGGGTTTTGAAAATGAATTGATTTTAATCAACCTGTTTTGATACGTACATGTAAAATTTCAACTATGTCGTATCTACACAAAGCAATTATCATGCTATGGGCATTTTTTATCGTACACACCATTTGTCAGTATAGAAATATCATTTTTATTATTATTATTATTATTATTATTATTATAATTTTTATTATTAGGGTTATTATTATTATTAGGCCTATTATTATTATTAGGCCTATTATTATTTTTCTTTTCTTTTCTTGTGTTGTTTCTGTCAGACTGTCCTACTCCCTCCATGCACTAAATGACAATTATTGTGTCGATGTGTTTCTCTTTACTCAAAGAAACGAATTACTTGAAAGCAATAAATAAACAAGTGTCTGTGGAGTAGTGGTTAGGCCCGGTGCTGTCGCTCACAGAAGATGTGAGGGCAATTCTTTTATCGGCAGGTTTTTATGGAGTGTCTCCTCCTGTCTGCTGGGAAATTGCATTCCACTCTAACTTGGTTGGCCCTGACCACTGACAGGCAGGGTTGCAGCAAATGGGCTCCTAAATGACCTAAATTGTGTTGATGGCAGCGTGAAACATCTACAGATAGGCCTACATTTTTCATTTCTTCATGGGCGTGTTCTTTTCTCTGTGTCTACAGTGGGCTCTGATGATGGGCATGGAGCATGAGCGGATTCATCTGGAGACGTCCTCTGTCCTCATCCGCCAAATGCCGATCGAGATGGTCCAACGGCCGGAGGGATGGACATACGGACCCGTCAAGTCTGGTAAGATTTTTTTACAAAATTATTTGCTAACTCTCCTCTTTTCTTTTTCAAAAAACTAATAATCATGTTCATGTATTGTCCATTGCTTTTTTTTGTAAGCTCTTAAGCTATTCCACAACTATTATAGCCTTTTAGGAAATAATTCAGTCCCAAAATTTAGTAGAACTGGTCCCTTCAGATAGACACTTATATTTGTTATGTCCTGATTATAAGCAGAGTAGCTATAACAATAACATCATCCATTTTTTGGCTCATTTCAATATCTGGATCTGTCAATACAACATGGAAGCTATGATTTAGTCTGTATTAACACAAAATATTTTCCATAGCTATATATATATATTCGCAGTGATATTCATGCCTTGCAATATTCTTTCTTGCTAAGTGACCTTCATTTCTCAAGACCTCTATGTTTTAGAGGTAACATTTCTGCTTCTTTTGTCAAACTGTGAATTTACTGGAGTGATGATTTTCTATCACTTCAGGTTAGGCGCTTCACCATTGCACATTGAAGACTTTTGTTTGATTCCCGTGTTAGGAAATTTAAAAATAGTTTATCTTGATCTTTTTGCTGGGTCATTTTAGTATCCCTCTGAGCTTGGGTTGGCCCTAATGAAGCACACCTCTTAAATGATCTAAATTGTTTTGATAGGGGCATTAAAACTCTTACATTTTTTTCAAAAGCAAAAAAAAACAACCCAAAAAGCTTTTGTTACTTTCTCTTTTGTCTCAATCTGGTCAGTGATGAAAAAGTGATTCATTTGAAATAAATGAAATGATTGAACTTTGCTACATTCCTCTATCCCTCAGCCAAGCCTGTGAAAAAGAACAAGATGGTGACTGCTAAGACTACGGAGGTCACCCTTGGCAAGCCAACCAACTTTCCCTCTTATGGTTGGGACAATGAGTATGGGGAGGTCTCCTGCAAGTGAGTCAGCTATCATATATACCATAAACATACCCTTACACCAATGCCCACAAAGGCCCAGAGAACAGCCACCATATCCTGCTGCACTGTACTTGTTTCATAACCCAAAAAGCACAGACATGGCAATATGCTACTCTACCAGAGAGAAAACTGTATGATAGCCTCTGGAATGCGCTACCTAACTGATTGTCTAACCATATTTGAGAATGAAGAAGGAGGAGAGGATATGTGTCACGACGCGAAAGAATCCGGCACTCGTAAATTTTGGGGCATATGGAGTTAATGTTTTTATCTAAAGCTTGTTTATTTGTCTTGCTTTTGGTGAAAAAAGTACCCATCTATCTTCATGTTTTGGAGAGAACCGTTGCGGCAAAATGTGACTGGCAAAATTACATCGTAACACTTCAATTTTCAAGGGAGTTGTTCTGTTTCACAGGGTGCCTCCTTTCCAGGCCAGCCAGTTTCTGATCACCAACAAGGAATTTTTGGAGTTTGTCGAGGCAGGAGGGTACAAAACTCCGAGTCTGTGGACTGAAGAAGGATGGAAGTGGGTACAGTTCCGTGAGGCTGCGCATCCATGTTTCTGGGTCTGTAACCAAGGTATGGCGTCAAGGGAGATCTATCTGATGTGATTGCTTGATAGATTCTTTTAAGATTAAATAAGATGAGATTAAATGAGACAAGACTAGAGAAAAGGAGATAAGATTAGATAAGGTAAGCCTCCTATCCATGGTTTTTAGAGAATTCAGCTTGCCTTTATCAATTGCTCATCATTTTTGCTGTTTTGTAGTAGGATATTTTTCCTCTTTGTGGACTTGCCACAAATCAGAGATGATATTTTTGTTTCGTGAGATAACGCAAGAGTAAATATTACAAGATCAAATCAGATAAAACACATGTTTTTTTTAAAAGTGGCCATCAGGAAGCCGAGCTGTACACCAGTAGTCATTAGTCATACTCATTCACATTGTTTTTGTACATCTTTGGAAAACATTTGTACATGCCCATGGACTCATAGGTGTACATACACCCTTACACACAAACAAATACACACACACACACATACACAGACTCATTAAAACACACTCATACAGACTTAAATTTGCCCACTTCTGCTTGCTCACACATATGCTGGCACACAACACAGACACAGAAATGCATTCATACATTTCAACATTTAGCTTTTCATTTTCCAAAAGTTTACAAACTTGTCTAAAACAGTGAAACCTAAATTTCATGCTCGTTGTGGTGTAAGACTTAGGTTCTTTGCTGTGGAACACACAAGGTGTGAGTTTGATTCCTGCTTGAGGAAGTAGGTGTTGAACATTTCAATTTGTCTGCTCATTCAGGCTGGATTGGCCCTGACAGACGAAGTCGAAGCAGTATCCTCCTTCTAAATGATCTAAATTATGTTGTTTAGTGTGTATAACATTTACGATCATCTTGCAATTGCCTATATTTCAGGTTGTAAGTCGGGCTGTGGTGCTGATTTGGCGTCTTACTCCCACTGCCACTTTGATGATGACTCTGTGAATGGAAAGAATGGGACGAATGGAAATGATGAAGAGACTGAGGTGAAGAAAGCGAGACAAAGTATCTACAAGTGAGTGTTCTTGTCTAGAAAATAATGTAGCATTTTTTTGCAATATACAATTGAAACCATCCAATATTTTTTAAAGAGAAAAGTAGTCATCTTAAACAAGGGCTCCACTTGAATAGGGTAATTATGATATATTCCCCCCCCCCAAAAAAAAATAAAAAAATTTTTTGATATTAAAAAAATGCAAGGTTGGAAGGGGGAGGGGGGGTGGTCATTTGTACAGGTGATTGTCTTGGACAGGTGGCAATAAGAAGAGGTTCTACAGTATTCAGAAAATTCTTTCAAGCTGTGGTTTGCTTCAACGCTTGTAATATCTATATATCTTTTTAAAAAATTACTTTCGTACAGTTTCATTGTTGAAATAGATGTGTTATTACAGATATGTTACTTCTAAACTCTCCAGGATTTTGCTGTTTATTAATTGATATATTATTATGTAACTATTAGACAAACCCATTGTTAAACCAGTTTATAGATATGAAGATCTGCATCTCGTTATTTTACACCTGTAGTACATATGTGTCACGATGTGGTGGAATCAGGTGCTCATCAATTTTTGGGCATATTGAGTTGTGGGTATCATCTTAAAGCAGGTTCACTTGTTTTGCTTTTGATGAAAAGAATCGAAGGAGGTAGAAGACGGTAGGGTTTGCCTGGTGTCAGAAGTAAAAATAACTAGACGATGGTTGCCTAATTTTGGTGACGTGCAAAGCTTAAGTGTCCTTGGAAACTGCAATTATTTTTGTGTGTGTGTGTGTGCCTTTGATCAACGTTTTTCAATAAAATCCACAAAGAAATGTGTGCTCTTAAATGACATGGAAAGGTTAAAAGTTGCCAATGGATGGGTGAAACGTTGGTTACGCTACTTCTATGTCATTATTTTGAGGAGCGCCTGATTTCACTATAATGCTCCACATTTTTAGGCTACGTCTGATGTTTGATGTTGTGGACATGGCGTGGGACTGGCCAGCAGAGGTCAACTACCATGAGGCCAAGGCCTTCTGCAAGTGGAAGGGGCCGGGCTACAGGCTCCCAGTCGAGGCTGAGCATCACGTCATGAGGGGAGCCCAGGTGAGTGGCTCAGTTTAGTTGTAGTTTTAGGAAGAGTTTTGCGGCACTTGTAACTCAATAAGGTCATAATATCTATAAGTGCCGAAGATTAGAGGTGTTACGAGAGAGTAACAAACATAAAAAAGAAGAAGGAGAGACCAGGCCGATAAATGTCTGATAGGAAAGAATTTAAGGAGCAAACCACACCAGAGCACCTGCCAACCACCCACTGAGTGGCTCAGTACTGCACTGCTCTGTCTGTTAGATCAGTGATATATATGTCCTTGCTGGAACTGGGCGCAGCTCTATCTGGCTGGGAAGCAAAAAGATCTTACCTTATGCTTTTGGGTCTGTTGCGTCAGTGGCCTAGTGGTTAGGCTCTCGGACTCGCAAACGTAAGGTAGTGGGTTCGAGTCCCGTCAGGGGCCCGGCGTTGAGTCCTTGGGAAAAGCACTTTACAAGAATTTTCCTCACTTCACCCAATTGGGATTAGTGTTTGAGCGCTTAATCAGCTGCTTGCTCTGTATGCTTCCCGGGAAGCTGAGAATGTTTCGGAGTGTTCTATGGTCTGCTGGGGTAATAATGTAGTGTAAAGCGCATAGAACCTGCTGTTGAGCGGGGATATGCGCTATACAAATGCTATTTATTATTATTTATTATTATTATTATTATTATTATTATTGTTATTATTATTATTATTATCAAAGTAGAGCTGCTCGAGCAGTTTGTCTGATGAGATTGCTTTTTAGATTGTTCTAAAATAAGATAAATTTATAATGATAAAACAAGATGAGATGACATGAGATGAGATGAGACGAGATAAGATAAGATAAGGTTATCCTTCACTAATCATCTCTAGGATTCCCATACATCACTTAAGCCTGCTTTTACTCATCTAGTCTTCCCTGACTTAGAATTCTTCTGTTGTGGATTTAATAAAGAGCGAAATGTTTTGAAAAGGAAAAAACAACCCTACTTTGCTGTGCACATTATAGTAGGCTACTGTTTTGTTTTCTGCAGCTGCCTGCTAGCGAAGGCTCACAGAGTGACATCATCTTCCAGAAGAAAATCCCAGCTAATCTCAACTTTCAATACGGCTCCTCAACAGTAAGTGGCATCCATTAGATGATTCTGTTCATACGTCAAGTGTGTGTACATGTTTGAATGTATATTTGTGTATATGTATCTGCATGTGTATGTGTGTGTGTATGTTTTTCTGTGTGTGTGTGTGTATGTGTGTGAATGTGTGTGTGTGGGTGTGTGTGTGTGTATATGTGTGTGAGTGCGTATGTGTGTGTTTGTGTGTGTGTGTGTGTGTGTGTGTGGTACATCAGTACTAAGCAGGTAAAAATATGCATGTCATGTACGGGGTAGACACAGTAAAAAACAAGATGATTATAAAATTTTTTTAGCATCTGACCCGAAGGGCTGTCTGTCTTCTGAAGGTCAAAATCTGGAAAAACCTTTATCATAGAGATTCAGTATAATCTCAGGTTTTAAATTGAGGCTTTAATTCAGACTGTACAAAAATAATTGTTATGACTGCGGTCAGGAAGTTCTGGATCCTTTCACCTTTTCTCACACGTCGTGCTACGACATAAGCAAAGGGCATGCCCTGTGCATGTACACAGTTTGGTGGAAATTCTTTTTAGTCTGGAGCTGTTCTTATCTTTACCTGTGCAACTTGCCAGCCACTAAATAGTGCTAGTTCAAAGTTAACGATTTTTTAAATAAAAAAACCTCAAAAGTCTAATTTGAACAACGTTTGTGTTCTATATATATAAATTTGTAAGTAGATAATTTTCAAGAAAAATAATAACAGGACATTCAGACATTGACCGTACACTGTATCCCGTTACTGTTTATTGGATGATATGAAAAGGAAAACATACTTGGCAAATGCTTGTACAGCTCTGTTTTTTTCTTATCTATCTTGTCTCTTGTACTTTTCTTTAAAAAAAAACCCCGAACAGTTTATTGTTGTTTACTCAATTGATAAGCAATTATGCAGCATTCTTTTGTAGCTGTCAGTGATAGACATAATAAGTATTACTGATACTAAAAAATGTTTCTACACCTTAGACTGCTTAGAAAAGTTAGACAAAGCATTCCTTCACCCCTCCACAAATACCAAATAAACAAGCACAAAATTGAAAAAGAATCCTCTAAAAAACCTGAAGCACTGTTTGTCTGTCTGTCTGTCTGTCTGTCTGTCTGTCTGTCTGTCTGTCTGTCTGTCTGTCTGTCTGTCTGTCTGCCTGTCTGTCTCCCCCTCCATACCTCTCTCTCTCTCTCTCTCTCTCTCTCTCTCTCTTTCTCAATTGATATTTAGTATATACTTTGTATTAGACTGTAATGGTTCCCAATGTTACAGGCAGGACAAGTGGTAAAAGTCAGTAACATTGTGTATAATATATTTACTGAGTGTCAATTCCCCTCCTCCGTTAGTTGGTGGTTGGCGGGTGCTCTGGTGTGGTTTGCTTCTTCTTTCCTATCAAACATCTATGGTCCTTATCTCCCCTTCTTCTTTTTTTATGTTTGCTACTCTCTTGTAACACCTCTAATCTTCTGGCGCCCATATGACCTTATACAGTTGCGAGCGCCGTAAAACTTCTACTAAAACTAAATAAACTAAACTTCTCTGTTACAGCCTGTGAACCTGTTCCCACCGACAGAGACAGGATTTTATGATGTGTTTGGAAACACTTGGGAGTGGGTGGAGGATCATTTCAATGGTCTCAGTGGATTCCACACACACTTCCTGTATGATGATTTCTCTTCCCCATGCTTTGATGGAAAGCACAACATCATTTTGGTAGGTTATTATCCTAGTTCATCTTGGTACCTTGGTGAGATTTTTGGTGGCACTTTTTTGTCATAGGCCGTGGAGACTGAACCCCTCAAAGAGAAAAAAGAACAATGTGATCAATCCTAAGGAATTGAATTTGCTATTTATTAGTCAATGAGCATGGTTCTTGTAAAATCCTTCGCCCAAACTCTGGCGCTAAAAAAAACACGTGAAAAGTGGAGAAACCTGACGAGGCTCTCTATCATACAGCGCCCCTATGATCCTCGTGGATTATGGGATCAGTAAGCAGTATGGTTCTTGACATGGGTTAGTAGGATGCTACATCCCCAGGAAAGGCACTTAACTCTTTCTACTCAGTTCATTCAGCTGCAAATGGGTACTAAGTTATAGAGAAAGATGAAATGGTTTTAAATAGTGGCAGCTCCTAACTGCTTGCAACACTGTATGTCCCATAAGGGACTGACATTGTAAATAGGAATGAACTGCCTAACCTTATGGAGCTTTTATAGAAATGTATGAGCCTTCCATTTGGGTGAGGAGTTGGGTGTAAATGTTTTTTATTTAAAAAATTTTGTTTTTTGTTTTTTGTTTTTTGGGGGGGTATGACTGTAAGTAAATAGCACTGTCCTGTTTATGACACTTCCTGATTGAAGCTACTGTCTAACAATTCTATCGTGTGATGTACCTCATTGAGCCATTCATATTGATATTATAATTTCTTTTTAGACAACAGAATTGTGAGTTATAGCATTGTTATTTCCAGGTTGTGGTATATAAATTTCAGTAAAGAGATGAGGTGCAGGAAATGATTCCTCCTCTTTTGTTCATCTCTATAGGGAGGATCATGGATATCCACTGGGGACGAGGCCTCAAGGTTTGCTAGGTACGCTTTCCGCCGACACTTTTTCCAGCACTGTGGCTTCAGAATTGCTCGCAGTTTGACGGAGGACCTCAAGCAGATTGATCTGCCAGCTCGCATGGTCGATACCGAGGTCTTTGTGTTGGGATCTGGTGTTCAAGGTGATTGGCTAGTAGTTTGTAATAGGGTTTTTGTTTCAAAGGTCCCCATTTTAACAACCTTTTGTCACGTAGACTTGATTATTCTATATATGCAAAGATATGTGAAGGTGCTATTTAATTTGTCATTTGTGAAATATTTGTGGGTATAATATGAGGAAATGATTGAGAGGAAGTAAAAATTAAAGAAGAAAAAAAAGTTCTCCTTTCAGATGAGTTAGAAATAAGACAGACAGCACTCATAACCTTTAAGACTGCTAATGTGAGTAGTAAGCTGGATTTTCACTGTTATAGTAGGATGTACATACACCCTTTCATAATTTCAAAATATTTGAGAAAGGTTTTGTAATAAATGAAGTAAGACTCACAGTTGAATACAAACACCAGCTTTGTAATGAGGCCATTAAAAAAATTTCTGTCCAAAACAAGTAGAAAAAGTTGTTCTGCTTTTTTTCTTAACAATACATTTATTTGATAGCAATCTTCATTTCCATAGCATCTTAGTTTTTAAAAAATTTGATCGGTCCAAACTGTTGGGATGGGTTAAAAATTCAAAGATTATCAGCAGATGAAGACATCACAGAATAATACAGCACCAGGAGATGATAAAAGTATTAAATTATTTCTCTCTTACAACATAAAATCAACACTGCTGTTGAGCATAGCGGATGATAAATCAAGGTGATGATGACCATATCTTACCTGTATCAAGCGTTTAGAAATATTTGCTCTTTTTGTAATTGAAATATTTTTTGGTCCTCAGCCAATAAAATCTACCTTGACAACAACTTCAGCGTTCAGCGTGTGCAGAGCACTAATGCTGTCTACAATTATGACACCATGGAGACACTGGAGGGAATTTTAGAGCTGGAATTCGGCTTCCGTGATTCCTTTGCCGCTGTTGTTGCTGCGCTTTGTGGTAGCTACTGTAGTCATTACAAAGTTGCCACAGACTCGGCAGTGCATCTGGGCACTGCCACGGGGAGAGGCTCGTTTGAGCTCAGCAGACATTTCCAGAATGTGAGTCGCCTTTGTTGCAGATTTTTCTGATCATATAGTGTTTGTTTTTGTTTATGTTGAAACCTAACGCCCTTCAATTAATGCAAAATTATGCTCACATTTTTCCAACTTAAAAGCTGTTTCAGTCACAATAGTTTGGGAATCCGAAAAACACATTTTCCTGTTTTGATCTAGCACCTCTGTTTGACCATCAATGATTTATCTATGTGAATTCAGTACATTATTTACCATGGAGGAAGGTTAGCTTCAGATATCTTATTCTCAAAATGCTTTTCTTTTGTCAGTATTGAGCACAGCATTACTTGTCTCGCAATATTTCAGCCTACAGATTTTTCTCTAAATATAGAATCTTCCTCTTTTGAACTAACTAGAGGAACCTTCCCCTTATATATCAGTACAGACACATCATTTGACACAAGAAATAAGATTTTGCAAAACCCATTTGCCCTCCAGGTACATTCACTAATTCACATGAAGTTCGAAGCTGTTATTATTGGTGGTTGATCGTGCTGTGGTGTGGTTTGCTCCTTTCCTATGAAACATCAGTTGTCCTTATCTCTTCTCCTTCTTTTGTTTGTATGCTGCTCTCTAATAATGTCTCTAATCTTTGACACTTTTATGGCCTAATTGTGATGTAAGTGCGTAAAAACTCCTACTAAAACTAAAGCAATAATCGTACATTGCATATTTATTCAATGGAGCTTTTTACGTTCATTTTGAGACCATATGCACAGTTTTTATGTACATAAACGTGTATCAGAGTTGTCCTGCTGGAGGTTGGAGGGCACATCTGGAAGATTCTTCTCTTCTTTCTCTTTATTGTTTCCATCTGTCTACCTTAATTATCCCCGGCACTAATTCATCCTTCTTGTGGCAGTGTGCTTCTATTAACTCAAGCACGTGGGTGGTTGGCGGGTGCTCTGGTGTGGTTTGCTCCTTCTTTCCTATAAAAAAAAGTCTATCATCTCTATTTCCCCTCCTTCTTTTTTGTGTTTGTTACTCTCTAGTAACACCTCTAATCTTCGCCACTTATATGACCTTATTGTGTTCAAGTGCTGTAAAACACTTACTAAAACTAAAACTAAAACTAACTCAAGCAAACTAACAGTTAGTTGTGTGTCTGTTCTTGCTGCAGGTGCTGGGAGTGGAGATGTGTGGCCGTCTCATTGACGCAGCCGTGAGGCTGCAGTCTGGGCGTCACATCACCTACAAGAATGGGAAAGACATCAAGCTGGACACTGGTTACAACCTGGACCGAATTACATTCAAGCAGGTCAGTCATTTTTCTCTTTTTCAAACTGTGTTCAGCAGAAAGTGGGGGATTAAACCTGAAGTGAAATGTCTGTTCCTGATTTGCTGAAGAAGAAGAAAAAGAAGAGGAGAGAGAAGTAGAAGAAGAAGAAGAAGAAGAAGAAGAAGAAGAAGAAGAAGAAGAAGAAGAAGAAGAAGAAGAAGAAGAAGAAGAAGAAGAAGAAGAAGAAGAAGAAGAAGAAGACAAACAAGAGGAACAAGAGGAAATAGGAGAATAAGTAGAAGAAGAAAAAAAAGAAGAAGAAGAAGAAGAAAGACATAAAACTGTCTTTTTCGTGTATTGATTTACCTGTACCTTGCTCCTTTATTTCCTCTTTTTATCCTCCCCCTCTTATCTCTCTCTCTCTCTCCACCTCTCTGTCTCCATAGCTGTCAAACTCTAAGTCTCTCCATCTCTCTATCCTCTCATCTCTTAGCCTTCTAATCTGTTCCTCTCTTTATTTCATTGTCCATCTCTGCTGCCCTTATCCTCGCCCCCCCCCTCTTTCCACACACACACACACACACACATACACACACACACACACACACACACAGACACACTTTTCAATCTTTCTATGGTTCTGTGTCTATATCTCTCAGTCCCTCCATCTCCCTATCTCTGTTTCTCTCTTTTTTCTACATCCCTGTGTTTCCATTCGATTGTCTTTCCTACTGTGGTCTCCCTATTTAGGCCTACCCATTTCTCTTGTTTTTGTAGAGGTTTTAAACGGTTTTACGGCGCTCGTAACATCTTAAGGTCATATGAGCGCCAAGGGATGGAGTCAACTGAGAAGTCCTTAGAGGGAATCAAGTTTACTCTGCTTAACTCTCTAGCTCCAACAGCACAAAGTCTGCTTTGACTATCAAGGCACCCCAGAAATAGCAGGTCACAAGAGTTTGACAAAAATACTAAAGAAGTAGAGGAAAATGAAGATAATAAGAATTAGGAAAGAAAAAGCAGCAGTTCACTGTTGCAGTTCAGGCACAATTATAAGCATAACATTGATGAATCAGCCCATTTACAATAACAATTCTACTGTGCATAAGAGCATGTTTAATGTCCCCCCCTTTGAGAATGGCTTAAAGACACTTCAGTCAGTAGCACTGCCCATGGGGTCCCCCGTTTCTCTAGCTCATAACTTGCTTGCAAAAGTGTTGAAAGTTGTTGACAGATAGTTTGTAAAATTCTATTTTGCATTATTTTCCTCCCTTCCCCTACAGCTAACCTGGATTCCCAATGAGGTGGAGAATCATGATTTGGTCCTCATCACTCACCTGGATAGGGTCCAGAACCCAAAAGGTGAGTACTTTATTAACTTGAAAATTTGAATTTGGTCTGGATTTGTGAAAGAAAAGTGGAATTTCATAGTATGAGTTTCAGGAAGCATCAACTTGAAGGTAAAGTTTTTATTTACTTAGGAATCCACTCAAATGGAACATGGTTAATCCGAAAACAGTGGTAAACTATAAGAAAATAAAATTCCAGATTTGTTTTCCTTCTATTTGAGTAACTTTTCAAAACTGAAAACATAGCTAAAGTGAAGAAAATCCAGTGGTCCCGCAGATTTTTGTTAACGCAGACTCCATTATGAATTTTTGATCTTGACATATAATTTTAAAAAAATTATTATTAGCCCAATATGTCTCATATTGATGCATTCATTTCCTCAAAAAAATCAAAGAAAAGTTGTCCGTAAATCAGCTCCCATTCTGTTCTGCTCTTTAGCTTGGCTGGTGCGACTGTGGGAGATCACTCGTCCCCGTGGAATGGCTGTAATTGCCAGCAAAGACGGCAAGTGGAACAGGGAAAAACTACATGTCCATCTACATCATCGGTGAGAATGAATCTGATTTAGAGATAAAGTCATACATTTGTATGGCTATTTAGAGCAGGTCCATCACCATGCCAAAATCAGATCAGATGCTTAGAAAATGAGTTAAAGCATGAAATTAGGATATAAAAGTTGAAAATTTGTCTTTACTTCACACTTTAAAATAAGCCTGCAAAGAATGAAATTGAAAGAGCTATAGCGGGTAAAATCTTTTTAATAATGAGTTTCAAATCTTCCCTAATATCTTCATCATGTATGTCCTTATTTGAAATGTACATAGAAATAGCGTAAATAACCCAAAAGAAAAGAGAGGAAACTTAAAGGGAGCAGCGGCTTTTGTTTAGGGGCAAATCTTATATTAAAACACCATTACTACCTTCAACATTTTATATTCTTATTTGTATTTATTATAAACTGACCTGTTTGCCTAAATCTGACTGAAATCACAATAGGAGTATAGTGTTAATATAATACCCTCTCCTCCATTGTTTTTTGTTCTTGTGCAGAAAGTTCTGAGAAACTGATACCTATAGATGTATAAATACAAATAAGAGATCTTTAAGAAATGTTATCATTGTCTCAATATATCTTTTTACAGGCTCCGGTGTGTGAGCAGCCAAGAAGTTCCCTATGAAGACAGGAATGGTGAGGGCACTGCCACCATCACCATCTGGAAATACAAGTAAAGCATTTCCTGTTTCTACCGCAAGAAGTAAAAGACCAACAATCTGATGGATCAGAGCTGTTGAAGACTTCTGACAAATTTCATATTGATTTGATGCTTTTTTTGCATGTACGTGATGATGAAGTCACATTGAACCTTATCTTTTCTTGAAATGTATGTAAATGTAACTGATTTCTTCTGTGAAGAAACATTCTTTGTTATGTTTTACAACTGCTTAACTTTACAGAAAAAATTAATAAACTGTTTACACCTGCAGGTCAAGCGAAATATTATGTTAATTGTTTGAGAGCTTTGTCAACGAAAACTTGTCTGAACAGCTTTAAGAATGTGCAAAATGTTGTTTTAAACTTTTATTTTTGAATGAATATTCTTCTGTTGTGGGATTAATTTAAAACATACAAAGAGTAAATTTGATCTCAAAATATTGATAAGCAATACTTCTATTTCCCTTTCAAACGGTAATTATATTATTGTCTTTGAGATTACTGTACTCCCGTTCAACTATCTAGTCTAAATGAGAAAACACAGCATTGTGGATTTGATTTTATGAACTGAGTTGTTTTACATTTTTGTTGCTCACTTTTTTTCTGTCTTTCCTTTTGACTACAGTAATTGTTTTACTTATGATAATGTGATTTTATCGTTTTTACTTGCAAATGTAGTGCGGTAAGCAGTCTTATGCAAATGACTGTATTCAAACAGAATGTTTGTGCTACCTATTGTTGCAGTTAGATGGTTTGTATTTTCATATGATGAATCTCAAAAATTTTCAGAGAGAAGGAAAGTAAAATATTTATCCTTTTGCTCCACAAATGGATCTCTTGTGATGTGAATATGATCAGAAATGTATCAACCTCAGGGGAACTCTCCCAAATGGGTAAAATTATACATAGAGGGAATTAGAAATGTGTATTTATCAATTCCCAAGCAAAATTCTTATCTCTATACTTATTTTGGTGATGCAGAGTATTTTGACACAAAGCATAATTATATATATCTATTTACTTGTCATGTTGTTGATTGCTGGTAATGGACAGTATGATATTCATAGCAAATAGAAAATGAAATTTATTTCTACAAATAAATTTGCTATGCATGTGATATGTTTTGTAATATTGTATTGCACACCTAGTATATGATGCCTTTTTGTAGAAGGTCAATAGTGATGTTTGTTGTCACTTCCATGTTTTTTGGTAGATGTAATAAAGCATTTTGAAAATGTTCAGATAAAACATTTTTTGGGCTTCTCAAAGATTGTTTCTGTTAATGTTCTCTGTCTGCTCTTTTGATCTTTTAAAATTCCTTCTCTCTTTTTCTGGCTCCCTCGTGTGTTTTCTCTGTTGCGTTTTCTCTCTATTTCTCTCTCTCTCTCTCTCTCTCTCTCTCTCTCTCTCTCTCTCTCTCTCTCTTTCTCTCTTTCTCTCTCTCTCTGTCTCTGTCTCTCTCTCTCTCTCTCTCTCTCTCTCTCTATCTCTCTCTCTCTCTCTCTCTTTGCTTTCCCTCTCCCTCTCTATCTCTCCCTGTGCTTCTGTCCCTCACATGTCATCTCTTTCTCTCTTTTTCTCTTCTGTTCTCCACCCATTCTCTCTCTCTCTTTCTCCCTCTATTTTTTTTGTATGTCTTGAAGATGTCTCACATTTCCCTCCCGCTGTAAAATGGTTTTTGTACCGTATTTCTTGTTGCCCGGTAATAAAACTCCCATTCATTGCTCTCTCTGTCTCTCCACTCCCCCTCTCTCTCTCTCCCTCTCCCCCCCTCTCTCTCTCTCTCTCTCTCTCCTTCTCTCTCTCACTCTTAACCATCGTCTATGGTGTAGCAGTTAGGAACTTCGCTGTCACATGTAGGAAAACGGAGTTCGATTCCTGAGTGGGAACATAATCTTTTATAGAATATCTCGATCTTTTTGCTGGGATGTTGTATCCCTCTAAGCCCGGATTGGCCTGCCTCCTAAATGGTTTAAATTTGGACTTTCTCTCTCTCTCTCTCTCACACACACACACAATCACACACACACACTCAAACACACACACACACACACACACACACACACACACACACACACACAAGTATCTGTGTATACTGAAAAAAAAGGCACGCTGTCTCTCCTAAGAATTACGTACTGGTATTTATTCTGTGAGCAGGTTATGATATGTTCACAGCGAAATACACAATTTTCGCAACATCTGCAGCTTTAAAGACCACAGTCTAGGAGAGGGAAAGAAAATAGATTGTTCTGTTTTAAGGGAGACAACTGAAGCTGCTTTTCTCTCGACGAATCCTAATGTTAACTCCCCTGTTTCTAAATCGTCTCAATCGAGCGGGTTCGTAACCAAAGATTTTATAGTAGAGAATCTTTGTCGTAACCTAAGTACATATCATGCTTGACTACGGAGCGGAGGTGTTTAAGTCCCCAACTGGGGTGTTTATGACTCTTAATCGCTTTATGGAGTTTGCAAGGTTCTCAACCCATTTGGCTCGGTCCTATAGAAGATTGACGTTTAATTCGAAGGTCCTGCCTCTCAAAGATACCTATTTTGTTGATAATGGTGTAGTAAACCCGCACACTTAATAACAGCGTCTTGACCAGCTGGCCAGACATTCAATGTAGTAGTGCTGGGTTCGATTAATTACTATTACAAGTTGTATTTTTTTCGGATGATCACTGTAATCACTTTCCCCCTTAACAAAGTACGGATAGGGCGTGCAGAAATTTTCAAGTAAATTGTTATCTATTTATTAGGGTTACCATGGCAACTCTGTTCAGTACACTGTAATAAATGGTAGCCTTTAAAGTGCTTAAAAAAAATTACATGAAATCTGAAACGCGATGGGTATTTTGCACTCTCATGAAAACCTTGACCATGCACCCGAACAGTAACTATAGCACTTCAACAACAACAACAACAATAACACGTAAACAAAAACAACAATAACATAATAACATGTCAAAAACAATAACACATCAATGACAACAATAATAACACTTCAACAACAACAACAACAATAACACGTCAACAAAAACAACAATAACATGTCAAAAACAATAACACATCAATGACAACAATATTAACACGTCAACAACAACAACAACAACAACAACAATAACACGCCAACAAAAAAACAAAAACAAACAACAACAATAACCGTCAACAAGAACAGCAACGATAAACACAACAACAACAAAAACAACGACAACTACAGCAAAAACACTTACACAACGGTACTGTACGACAATCCACCAAACAAATTATCAGCAATCCCCGATCCTCACCCACCGGGGCCGCCTCATCTTCTTTTTTTGGGTTAAATGATAGAATCGTGTACCGCAGGTGGAAGAAATTACTGTCAACTTTCAAGGCAGGCGTCAGTGAACAATTTTAATGTCATTGTTAGTGCACAGTTTAACGACGCCCATGTCAACACAATAGACTAGGGTTACCGAAATTTGATAGAGATGGGAGCTCCGAATGCAACATCCATCTCCTACAGTACCAAGATGGAATATGGGTCTTCTTCTTCCACCCCGTGGTTGGAGCAACTGTGGGGGCATCACTGCATCTGAAAACCAGCTTTCGCCATTTCTCTTTGTCCTTTGCTTTCCTCAGATTGTCACCCAACGTCTTCCCTTTCCACTCTGTGATGTTGTCCTCCCAACTCCTTCTCTGCCTTCTTCTCTTTCTCTTTCCTTGTACGGTTCCTTGTAGGATTGTTTTGGCAAGTCCTTTGGACCTTGTGACATGCCCATACCATTTTAGTTTTTGCCTCTTCACTGTGGCCAGTAGATATTCATGCTACCCCACGTACTGCGTTTATCATTCTGTTCCGTACCTCAGCATTTGAAATGTGGTCTTTGTATGAGATTCAGAAACAGAATATATGGGTGGAAAGCCTCAAAAACAAAGTGCAGTCGAACGCTCGTTAGGGTATTCAAACCAGAGCCACCCGCTCGGTGGTCCAAAATGAAACCAATTACTGATCTAACAGAGTGCACTCATATTATCATAATATTATGATGGGCTCTTTGACTTTACAAGTAAAATACGTGGATTCGATTCTCAAATGGGAAAGTGTACTTATTGAGAGACGTCATGTTTCTGTTGGATGTTGTATCACACTCTTTAGTTTTAGTAAGTGTTTTACGGCACTTGCAACACAATAAGTTCATGTAAGTGCCGAAGATTAGAGGTGTTACATGAGAGTAACAAACATAAAAAAGGGAGGAGAGATCAGGACGATAGATGTTTGATAGGAAAGAGGGGCAAACCACACCAGTGCACCCGCCAACCACTCACTATTACACTCTATCCGGGACGGCCCTAACAAACCGAATCGCAGCAGAATGCTTCCTAAATTGTGTAAATTGTGCTGATGAGGTCGTTAGATGCTTAAAAGATGAGAAAAAAGATGAAGAAAATGAAAAGCTTGAGCAGACATTTTTTTCCCTCAATATTTCTCAGAATAAACTTCAAACCTGACACGGAAGCTATATGCCTCTTCAAGCTCATTTATTTACAGTTCATAGCACACAACATTATTCAAAGCAAGCTTTCACAGATTATGAAAGATCGATAGCAGTTAAAGTTTGGTGATTGACATCCTTTTCTACCGTGTCACCGTCAGTAAAACATTGGTAGCGAAAGGAAAACAACAACAACAACAACAACAACAACAACAACAAAAACAACAATGAAAACAACAGTAGCAGCAGCAACAACAATAACCTCAACATTACAACCCCCCTAAAAAAAAAACGACCAAAAAAAAAACGACAAAAAAACACAGCGGAAATAATGTCTTTACCCCTTTTACATTATAAAT
>NW_004797486.1:294403-296048 GCF_000002075.1 Aplysia californica | reverse complement strand
GACGAACTGATAGTTACGTAGCTATAATATGGTCGCTTTAAAGGACAAGCGGGCTAACCCAGATTTCGGGAGTTTCCAGAAATCTTGACCTATACCAAGAGTGGGCATTGCCCAGGTGCCCTACCCATAGGAGAAGTTTGGTTTCATTGGTGTGTATATTCGTTTGATTTTAGAGAAAACTCTCCTTGTCTGTTAGGGAAACTGAACAAGGGGCAAAACATTACCTTTGATTTTCTCAAAACAGCATTTTTTCGGAATAGCCCCCATGTGCTTAAAAGCGACCATATGAACAGACTGATTGACTGACCCGTCCTGAAGGTGCTCCTGGAGTCTGTCCTGGGTCCAAATCCCGGCCCTGCAAGCGACGACCACGATGCCCTCACGTCTGACCACCTCCCAGAGACGCATCATCCAGGCTGGAGATAGGCATGATATTGGTAAACTCAGATGTCACCAAACTGCGACCGGGTTTGAGGGAGGGAAAGGGGGGGGGGGGAGAGAGAGAGAGAGTTAGAGAGAGAGAGAGAGACAGAGTGAGTGAGAGAGAGAGGAGCAAAAAGAGAGAAAAGATGGGTGGCAAATCCACCCGGTCCAAGAGTTCAATATAACAAAAAGAAAAAAGAAAAAGACAACAACAACAAAAAAAACACAAACCCCAGCCCCCTAAAAAAAAAGAAAAAAGAAACGAAACAAAAAACAACCCCCCCTCGAAAAAAACCCAACCCAAAAACTCGGAAGATGCGTTTGTAGCGTGCTCAGGTGTTCGTCAACAGATTAATCATTTAATCTTCTAATTGGACTCTACCGTGAAATTTAACGCGCTTTTATAGGCTTCACAACTTCTAACTTATTGTGTATCATACTCTAATTTGCTCGGCTTCAATTCTAATCCAATGAATTTTTCATTTAGAATACCACAGAATTGTACTGAATAAAAACATGTATTAATTCAACCCGTGATTAGTGTTCTGCCAGTTATTCGGCCCATTTTGAAAAAGAGTTTGATGATGCCTTGTTTAACTCATTGAGGTCAAGCTTTCTGGTCATTGGAGAGCACTTGAAGTCGCTCTGTTTTGGGCAATTTAAAACAATGAAGCATAACTTCATTATCTATACATATTATATTTTCACAAGTAGTTCGTCACTTTGGCAGCCTAAATCTTCCTAACCACTTAACTTTCGAATTTGACCAAATTAATGGTGGTTCAGAATCATTTAAAGGGAGCACAGTTTTATTGAGGAGCCTGAAGTCACTGTAATTTAATTTTCAGCTTTTCATTAGTTTCGTTTAGATCTAATCTTGGGAAAGTCCGTCTTCTAAGACGCCATTGTAATCAAGTGAGGTTTCCGTTCACTAACCGTGTGCACTGTTTTGAGAGTATAGATTAATTTCTTGCATCTCTCAAGATTTATTGCTCCATTCCAGTGGAGTGTAAATATCGTAGGCCAATGACTTCCGGCTGATGTTAATGCACCGATAATTCCTTTCATCGAAAGGGGGCCCAGCTAGTTTATACATATTTCCCTATTCTTATTTCTTCCCTTGAAACTTAAACATTCAACAAGCATGCTATAAAATGTGGAAACTCGTGTTCCTGATTTGTATGTGATTTTTCGGCATGTGCCACCGCCGCCACATTGTCTT
>NW_004797486.1:292305-293555 GCF_000002075.1 Aplysia californica | reverse complement strand
AGAGGGCGCCACCAAATTTTGAGGACACTTTTTTAATTGGCTCAAAGAGAGAAGTGGCCCATCTTGTTATGTACTATCATTGGCTAAACTGGGGGAAACCCACTGATAAAAGTCAAAAGAAAAGTTGATTTGTAAGGTTAAGTAAACTTATATAGATCTAGAGATCAATCATTGTCGGGCGTATCATTTTGCGGTTTTAGAAAATACGACCTTTTTTTACCTTTTGGGTTGTGGACTCTCTCCAAGTGGGTGAGCAGCACGAGGTCGTGGAAACCCACCTCGTTGGGAACCCAGGACAGCTGATGATACAAAGGTGGGTTGTGGGCGGGTGGGTATGTGTTAAGGTAAAGGCTGTTGTTGAGTGGGCAGATGAGGGGGATGATGCAATGGATACAGCTATGATAATATTGATATTGTGACGTGGGTCATCCTGGTTTTGAGAACTACTTGCACTACGATGTTAAAAGTAAAAATATTCAGTTTTATGAAGATGATTATGATGGGGATGACATATTATGTTCACTTTGTTTCCCGCTTCGAAATATCAAATTCCATTTCTCGGGGATCAGTTTTCGAGAAGTAAAATATCTTATTCCATGACGAAAGCATCATGTTTGAAGGTGGAAGCCTGCTTTGTTTATTAAGAAGATCCTGTATCAGTGGTTGCTTTTTTTTCTTTTTCTTCTTTCTCCTTTTTTTCTTTTTCTCTTCTTTCCTTTTTTGTTGTGTTTTATGCGCTCGCAACTGATTAAGGTCATATGAGCGCGCAGGATACAGTGTACATTTTCAGTTAGAGGGAAATTTTGGATTTTACCCGTGTGGCGGTCAAAGTCTACTCTTATCGATTTTGGATCCCCACGGGATCATTAACGTGCGCGACGTGCACACAGGAACTCCGAGATTTTTCGCCTTTGTCCGAGAAGGCTAGGAGTAGATCTTTCCTACCAGAGGATCAGTCCGAGAAGGCTAGGAGTAGATCTTTCCTACCAGAGGATCAGGGGTGTGGCTGAAAGACAGCAATAAGAAGGAGCCAAGGAGTAGCAGTAGAAAGGCTGCAGAAAGAGTCAGGAACCCAGAGTAGGGGGCAAAGGAGGTGAATTGGTGGAGGCAGAAAGCGGAGACGAAAGCAGACGACAGAACATTGTCAGAGAGCAGGAAAGGATGTGAAAGGATATAATTTTAAAGAAGAAAATTTTCTGTCGCTATGGAGATTCGAACTCGGGACCTATTGAATGAGAGGCGAACACCTT
>NW_004797486.1:288670-290308 GCF_000002075.1 Aplysia californica | reverse complement strand
TGTCTGTCTGTCTGTCTGTCTGTCTGTCTGTCTGTCTGTCTGTCTCTTTCTCCCCCCCCCTCTCTCTCTCCCTCTCTCTCTCCCTAACCAGAACACCAAACAAGTAGGTACATAAAAAGCAAACAAATAAACAAAGAAATAAAGAAATGAATTAATGAATAATCTTTAAAATAAAAACAGAAATATGCTCTTATCCGAAACCCCTCTTATCAAACAACAAATTGAAAATGTTGACGCAAGGTCATAAACAGATAACCGCACCCTTCTCCTCACCTTCGACCCCCGTGCCTACAACATACGCCTCCGTGTCCACAAATGAGGCAGGTATTTCCACTGTGTGTCTGTCGTCATCTGGAAGACTTCGCGCCATTCGGAAGCCGCCATGTTGGAAAAAGTGACGTCGGAAGAAGTTTCGAATGAACTTCGACCCAAAGGTACCATTACTGATCCATGACCCACCCTAATGAAAAGAAAGTAATGAAAAGGTCAAAGAAATCGTTACACGCAGATGATGTGTTCAATTCACGAGTGGGGTTGTTATTGTTTTTTGTGTAAATAATCGAAAATCTCCCTCTGTCTGCTTAGACGTGGTATTCCTCTTAGCTCAGGTTGGCTCTGACTAGCAGGTTGAAACAGCCCGCCTCCTCAATATCATTATCTAGATTGTGTCGTAGGGGGGAGTAACATATCGACAATTACAAGTGTCCTCGCATTTAGATCGTGCAAAATATTTGCGATGTGAAGGAATTTACTATGCCATGTGTATAATCTTCAAGCTATAATGGGTTTTGTTTTTTTGTTTTGGGAAGTTAAAAAGTCCAATGCATGTATAGTTTGTTACCTCTTCGTAGTTCAATAGTTAACTCTTAAGACTTAACAGCATAAACGTAACGAATAGGCAACATTCAAATCTGTTTACTACGAATTTTGCAACCTTTGCATATTAATTAAGTAACCCAGATTTGATTTTCCCGAGAGGCCATCGTTTAGTACAGTCGCAATAAGATAAGATTTACATAACACAGATCAGCGATAAAAGCGACCCACCTTTCATACACAAGCGGAAAGGAAAAATAATATGAAAGAAATACCTAAGATAATAGGTCTAAAGTCATTAGCTGGAGGTCATTTTCATTTTCATCTAATGAAGCTGAAACTCAGCTTGATGAAATGTAGGTCTGAAGGTCTGTTCAAAGGCGGCACACTTTCTCCCATAAGAGGAACATGTAACCAGTCGAAAACATTCATTATAAAGATAATGGTAAAAAAACCAAACAAACAAACGGATTTAAAAACGACTGGACATTTACCCTGTGCAAGTTAGCCAAGTTCACAACGAATGTCATATTCTGGGGCGGATAAAGAAAGGTGAAGAAGGTTGGCTTCTGCATAAAAAGGTTTATGGAAAAGGAAAGGATGGGGTAGCGATTGAATGTATTTATTTAAAAGGCAAATGAGGAAAAAAACATCATATTTTCGGCACCGGATAAACTATCAAATAAACTGTTATTGTCTTATTACTATGCATTATCTTATACATCACTCACTCACTCACTCACTCACTCACTCACTCACTCACTCACTCACTCACTCACTCACTCACTCACTCACTCACTCACTCATTTTCTCTTCTCTCCC
>NW_004797486.1:286711-287874 GCF_000002075.1 Aplysia californica | reverse complement strand
GGGGGGCGAGGAGGGGTGAATCATCACTATCTTGGCACAGGATAAACTGTCAAATAAAATAAAATAATATAAATAGCTTCTTCACTTTCGTCTGATCGCGTAAAAAATTTCTAGATCTAGACTCTAGATCTAGATCTATATCTAGCTCTATTATTAATTTATATAATTATGCCTACGAAACTTTGCATAAATCTAGATCTAGTACTTCTGCAGGTCAGCGACCAAACAAAAATATCTTTAAAAAGAAATCCTGATCCAGTATTAAAAAAGTTTTTCTCATTGGGCCCTACACTAAAACCCGCTGTTTGGAAGCATGAACAGGATCACTAAAATAAATGACTTACACAGTAACCTTGTCTGCAAATTGCTCATTTTGAGACAGCGACACCACCCTGTCCCACCCTGTCCCCACATTTCAGTATTTGCTTATAGATTTCATCCCTCGGCTGTCTAGACGACTCCGTGTGCTCCACGTGGGCCTCGAAAATTACTCACCCCGTCTCATGAATTAGGTGTGGTGTTGAGAAAAATATGTCAACTTACATTTTTTTTGGACCCGCTTTAGGCTTACATCTAAGAAAACGTTTCGAAACTTTAGTTTGCATTGAACTTTAAGAATGGGCTTTTAGATTCTGTTGGTCAGCAAACTTTTATACCCATAGGCAAAGATCTGAGAAGATTGAATAGACCGATTTAATTTTAATTTCTTTTAAACTCTGTCAGACGAAAGTGAACAAGCTATATCTTACTACCAAGTCTTATGGCAAACAGTTTAAATCATTTGCAATCTATGACTCTTTAAAAACGTTCAGTGCCATAAATTTGTACAAAGCGGAAATAATGTAAAGAGTATAATAAGAAATGGGCGCCTTACAGGCTGCAGCGGCCTGTTTCCTTTAGGTGGTGTGGACTAATACTAAATGGTGAATTGGAGCAAAGCAGTAAGGCAAGACGGTATTATGAATTTTGATGACTCTCTCTTGAACAACCAATTTTACGTAAATACTATTAACATATGGCTTAAGTAAACTTTAGACACCCATTCCCCCCTTTCCACACACTCACTGATCGGAACCATTTGACCTGGCACACACTTCCGGGGCATTTTGGGTATTTTCCAGTATGTTATGACCAGCAAATTAGAGTTTAATGTGCACCACCAC
>NW_004797486.1:280312-281977 GCF_000002075.1 Aplysia californica | reverse complement strand
AGGCGGGCCGCTTCGACTCTGTCTGCCAGGACCAACTCGGGCTGAGATGGATCTACAGGCCCAGCAGACACACGGAGATGCGAGATAAAACCCTCCTCACCCAGGAATCGAACTGACGTCTTCCGAAGCGCCTAATTATGTTTCCCGGGAAGCTGAGAATGTTTCGGAGTGCTCTATGGTCTGCTGGGGTAATAATATAGTGTAAAGCGCATAGAGCCTGCTGTTGAGCGGGGATATGCGCTATACAAATGCTATCTATTATTATTATTATTATTAATTACCCTTACTCCCCAAACACTGGTAAATAAGGGTGTATACTAAACTGATTTTGCTGAACTTACTGAAAAAAGAAGGCCGCCCACTAAAAGTAACTGGAAACCAACGACAATTATTTAACATTACCCGATCTGAATCGAAGAACACAAAACGCAAGGTTCTTTCTGCTCATTATCTATAGTTTAGAGAAATTTGACGTTCAAAATTTTGAGATAACAACAAGGATAGCTTTTTTCAGACGCAATTTTTAGAATATCTTGATAACAACTCCAAATAATATAACGATTTTGAGGGAGGAGAGAGAGCATTTGGTTTCTGACACCATGGCTTCAGCAACTCAAAACTGTCATAAGTGTCACATAGAACTTTGTAATTCTAAGGTAGGAAAATGACGTTGCATAAGATTCTCGCCCGTCCCCAGTGAAAACAATTGACATTTAATCTTACGAATTTTGTGTTTGAGAAAGTCGAACTCAATAGCTGATGTATACGTTAATACATGTGTTGCTGCTGCTGTTGCTGTCTTTATTTCTGCTACCACTTTCGTCGCTACTGCTACTGCCACAACCAATACCGCCGCCATTACAGTCTGATAAATCAAAACCTGTTTGAACCCGATAAGAGACTATTTTCAGCTACTCTGTTACAACGAACATGGTGACTATTTAATGAGAGGACGAATATTCATAATTCTGGGCAATGTCGATGTAGCCAATGGATTTTATTTGAATTGATGTTGGAAATACATGTGTTTAAAAAAAAGCCGTTCCCAAAGCAAAATGAATAGTTCATACATCTAGTGGCGATTCCAGCAAAAAGACGCAAACAGTTTTCTGGCCAAAAAAAGGTCATTATAAAGGCAAATGACATCGTCACATCTGGCCCGTGGAAGTTTAACAACGGTGGTCACGAACAAATCAATAGGAATTTTGATACACATTATTCTCGGTGCCCATTGGGAGATCGGTTCTTTAATACAAACCTATCGCCAACCGATTGCCCGACTCGCGGCTTGTGCCACGATGGTCTTTTTGCGCTCTCAATCTGGCTAGCCACCCTACCAAACCGAACCGAATCGATCGTGCCAATGTGCACTGGGTATTAAGGTTTAAGCTGCCTATAAAGTTAGAAAGATACTGATGCAGTCACATTATTGAAAGCGTTTTAGATAAACAGATGGACAAGTAGACACACACAAACACACACACATACACACAAACATACATACACAAACACAAACACAAACGCACACATACACACATAAATAGGTGAAAGAAAAGAGAAATGATACATATTCAGACAGAGAAAAATATATAGAAGTAATAAAGAGACACACAGACACACATGATATAGAAAACACACACACACATACACACACACACACACACA
>NW_004797486.1:277567-279935 GCF_000002075.1 Aplysia californica | reverse complement strand
AGAGAGAGAGAGAGAGAATTAATCAGAATGAAAGAGAAACAAAGACACACAGCAGATGGTCATGCTACAGAAAATCAGCATACCTGCACGACACACCCAGAACACTGGATGTTTGGTTTCGGCACTTTCCCTCCAAGTCCAGCCTTCATGCGTCCACAAGGCCTGTTGGCTGTACCCTCCATCCTTCACAAACTCCAGAAACTCTCGGTTAGTCACAGGGAACTGGTTTGCCTCGAAAGGAGGAACACTGAAGTATAATAAATATTATTTATTTTGGGGTATATTTTATTAGAAGTTCAAGTGCGTTTTTACACCCAGGTTGGATTGGAGTTCCGGTCTCGGTTTATTGGGAACTTGCCATAGTTTAAAAAGACACCAGTCACAGAGCCACTATTGTAATTCAACCAGCAAAGAGGATAAAATAGGCTGTGTTATAAAGATTCTAAGCAAATACAGAAACGCAATATACCTTACCATTAATTACCACACAAGAGCATACCATACTATATCAAATCATTATTACCATGACATATCATACTATTGGTGATACTGTTTCAGAGTCTCAGAAGTACTAGATATAGTGTTTGTGTTGCAGTGGTTAGGAGATGGTCCGTCCCTCGCAGTAGATCCGAGTTCGATTCTCGTGTACGCTCGTACAGAGAAATTGTGTCGAATACCTTAGTTTTTCTGCTGAGACATTGTATCCTTTTCTTTCAGCCCAGGTTTGCCCTTACAGGAAGGGTTGAAGCCCGGCTCCTAAAGGATATAAATTGTTCTAGTGGATGCGCTAAACACTCCAAAGAACATTATTTCGGCCCTCACTGTGTGGTGATCATTGCTCTGTCTAAGATCAGTAGTAATTTGACCTTGATCTGGTGGACATGAGTGCTTGCCTGAACTTGACTACCTTCACAACGTCACGCCCGAACGGACAAAAGTAAACGTTAGCCCCCCCAGTCGAAAATTACTTTACCTATACACATCTGGGCAGCCATGATCTCATGCGTTAAGGATATTGTTAACTCATTTAAAGAATGAGGGTTGAAATTTGAGTTTACAGTGATGTTTTATAATAATAATAATATCATCAATGTCTATATCTTTATACAATCAGCACACAGACGTTCAGGTACACTAAGCCTAGCCTGTATGTTTGGGGGAAAGGAAGAAAGAAGGGGAAAGGGAGGGGGGTGCGCTGAATAATTGTATTGTCATATCTCTGAAGCAGAAAGTCCGGGTTCGAGACTCGGTTCGGACACGTGTTTTCTTCGCACCCTCCTGCCCACCCAGCAGTAATGGGTACCTGACTTCTAGTTGGGGAAGTAAAGGCGGCGTGGAAAGGAACTGGCAACCCTACCACAATATGCCGAAGGCCCAAGAAGTTGTCTCACTAACAACGCAATCCCCAATGTCCGGATTGAATGCGGGAACAACTTTATTTTTTACATATCTCACAGTGGTTATTGTCATCATGGTTGTGATAAAGCGATCTGTACATCAGCCCAGTACTGCTTACCTCCACGAGTCATGGCCATAGTCGATGTCCCAGCCGTACGATGGGTGGTTGGAGGGCTTTCCAATTTCCACCACGGTAGTTTCATTTTGAGCCAGCATTTTGTTCTTGACTACCGGTTCACCTAAAATAGGAACGCTTTAATATTTACCGAGATGTTAAAGTGAACAAACACTTCGGGGTTTTTTTGTCTCCTAAATTGTTAACTCCTTATGTTTGCATAGAATAAATATAGATCGTTTCTAATTCTGAACTCCGCAGAAAGAGATCTTAAATTCTAAGAATATCTTACCTGAAGAGACTTATGGCTCTTCATTTTTGTCGTTACGGTAGACATACTTTAGGATTAATTTTTGGGTAATCACGATAAACAAAAGTACAAGCAAGAGATACCATTTAAAAACATAATTTAACAAGTTGCAATATGATTTAGGTGCAGGCCAACACAAATATGTGTGCTTCAGTATAGAGAAACAGTACTGGCTATTTGGTTCCAGGCAAGAATAGGACAGATAGGGAGGAGGGGATGGGGGTAGGGGGGGGGTAGGGCCCACTAGTGAAACAATCAAACAAAAAATGTGTGTGTTTTGTTCAAACAATTAAAAATATCGAAAACAGAAAGCTCATGGGTTTATTCTGGTAATTATAATAGTACTGTAGTATATTATTATTGTTTTAGGAGGAATAAAATGATGACCTGCGTTCAAGGGTCCGTACTTCCAGCCGTCTGGTTTGCTGACCATGTCCACGGGCAACTGCCGAATGAGCACTGATGACGTCTCCACGTGCACGCGCTCGTGCTCTATACCCATCATCACTGCCCACTAGAAGGGGATAAGGGGGGAAGGGGGGGGG
>NW_004797486.1:263414-277054 GCF_000002075.1 Aplysia californica | reverse complement strand
TGATAGGTAGATAGAGAAAAATACGCTTGGGACCTCAAGTTAATTCAGAACTATAAACAACTACGTGTCCAAGAACTTAATTAACCCTAAAGGAATCAGTTAAATTTCTATAAAATCATGTTTAATTTACGCAACTGGTTAATCTTAAAAAGCTATTTCTTTATTTAAACATATTATTATAAACCCATTGTAATGAAAAAAGGGCTAAAGACTTTTTAAAAAAAAAGAGTGTAGATGCACTGAATCTGTAGAAAAGAATCTCATTCCTACCCACGGGCTGTCCATGGTGATGGGTAGGTGAAGCTCGGTGTCCTCGATGACCTTAAGGATGAGTTCCCTAGCCTCTATCCTGTATTTGACCACGTCTGCCAAACATGGCCACTGCAGGCGTCCGCCGAGTCGGTAGTTCTCCTAGACAGTTGGATGTAATTAGTTATTCTTAATGGTTTTTTGCACCCCCATCAACATAATTTAGGCAATTTAAGATATATGATGGTACACGGTAGGCACTTTGCTCTTGTCTCTCAGGGCCACCGAGTGCTATGTCCCAGTAAAAAAGACGGGGATTCTCTATAAAATATCTCCCCCTACTTAGACATCAAACTACTTATTAATTATTTTGTGTGTGGTTGAACAAGATAATAATATAGTGGTGATAAAAAGTGATTAAAAAATGGAACCACACTACGCGTTTGATCGGTTCGTCTTTCCTGTAGAAAAATAATGATCCTTTCTACCACGAAATTGAAATGATAAAGTATTTGACAAATGAAACAAGGTGGAAGGATTATTTCTCAGAAGAAAAAGTATAATGCTATTTATGTAAAGCAAACAATTAAGACTAATCATTGTTTTGTTTTATAATCATTTGCCGTGCAATGAGAGGAGTCATTTACACTTTTGGAAACATTTTCACTACTTTAAGACTTCAAGAATAATGTTAAAAGTCGAGCTGTCCTTGGTGTGGTTGGTTGGGATGCTCCACTGGTAGGTCCTGCTGCTTTTCTCTCTTTGTAAGTAAATTATCTATGCATGTCTATCTTGGGCTTTCCGAGCACCAAGAGGCAATTAATGTGTCAATGTGCTTCTCTTTACCCAAACTAAACTTCACGTCATGTATATCTTCCACTAACAATAGCGCTGTTCAGTTCCATTCCTTCTTTTAGCATTGACAATTATTTCTGTCACAAAAATGGCTAGTTAACGTAATTTTGGAGGTCATAATGAGCATTTAATGCATTCAAGTTGCAATTGTCTAGATCTATGGGGTTTTTTTTCAACGGAATAAAAGGTTCATATTGTTTGTTGTTTTCGTTACTCACTTTATTATTGTACTTCTTGTTTCTTTTTCGTTATTGTTCGAGTGCTAACGTGATGTTAAATAGGGGAGTGGGTGACTCATTTACAACACAATGTGTTGTTAACAAGTGTTCATTACACCAAAGATAATGCCAAATGAATAATTCTGAGTTTCAACACACTACCTCCGCCATGACGATTTCTGGCATGAAATATCTCACTCACACGTGTTACCCCATAATGATTAAATGGGAGTCAGAGCTGAACGAACGTCAGGGACATCTAAACTGGGATTTAGCCCCCTACCCCTCATCCCTCAGATAAAAACAACCACCATACTTTGCACTAGAATGTAGATTACAATAATTAACTCTCACCGTGTCATCCCAGGCGAGCTCATTCACCCCAGTCTCGAACATCGTCTCGTATTCCAAGTTGATTCGTTTCTGTATGGTGAAATGGTGAAATGTTGAAATGTTGAAATGGTATAGGTTTAACGCCCCTATCAAAACTATTAGGTTATTAAAGAGGCGGGGCCTCCTAGTTTAACGTCCGTCTCCGAAAGGACGGAGCCAAGTGGGAAATTCGTGTAAAGTGCCTTTCCCAAGGACACAACGTCGGACCGAGCTCAGGCTTGAACCTCCGAGCCCGCAATCTCCCGTTTCTGTTTGGCATACATTGAGAAAACGCGAAACAAAGAGGAGTTATTATGATATAATGTTTGATTTCTACTAGATTATAAAAATGTACTACGCCCCCATTGACAAAAACTAGATAGTGTTCCAGTCTGATTGTCAAGAAAAACCCTGGCTGACCTGGATACACTGTGCTTACAGACAGGTGGATAGAGAAACTACCTTTTCCATGCAGGATTCAGGTTTCTGCAAGCATGGGCAAAAAGTCTAACGGTTACTTAAAAGAAGCTATAAAAGTTCCAAGAGACACAGTTTGATCTACTTTCCAAGTCATCATTGCCAGAACAATAACTCCCATCGTTCCAAAGATAATGCATAAGTGGTTGGCGGGTGCTCTGGTGTGGTTTGCTTCTTCTGTTCTACCAAACATTTATCGCCCTTATTCCCCCTTCTTCTTTTTCATGTTTGTTACCCTCTTGTAACACCTCAAATCTTCAAGCGCTCATATGACCTTATGCAGTTGCGAGCGCCGTAAAACCTCCACTAAAACTAAATCTAAAAGATAATGCGTCCTGCCATATTATGATACATTGTGTCTGCAGTGATGATTCGTTGCTCTAGAAACAAAGAATATATTTTATCTGTTACGATATGATCGCGACTCAGTAAAATGGTGGAGGGGTGTGGAAATTTCTCATCATTCCAAACTTGAGAATAACTCTTCGCCAATTTGAACCATGACTCCTCGTGCATTTAACACAGTGTTGCCAAACACTTTCTTCAAAAAGCTAGGCTTGTTGTTCGAATCGTGATTTGCCCTTTAACTCCCTGTCCGCGTCCCAAAAAAAGTTTTGTTTCAAAAGATTCTGAAGATTTTGGTTACTGGCACTTTTCTTCCTCTATCTCTCTTACAGCGGATAGATTGCCTCGAAAATCTGGCTGTGTCTCTCTTTTCCTCTCCTCTGTTTACCCTCCCTCCTCGCCCACCTTGCCCTACCCATCTCTCTCTCTCTCTGTCTCTCTCTCTGTCTCTCTCTCTCTCTCTCTGTCTCTCTCTCTCTCTCTCTCGCTCTCTCCTTTCTCTCTCTCTCTCCTTTCTCTATCTCTCTCTCTCTCTCTTCTCTCTCTCTCTCTCTCTCTCTCTCTCTCTCTCTCTCTCTCTCCCCCTCCCTTTCTCTCTGCCTCTGCATCTGTGTCTGTCTGTCTGTCTGTCTGTCTGTCTGTCTGTCTGTCGGTCTGTCTCTCTTCCTCTCCTCCCCCCCCTCTCTTTCTTTCTCTCTCTCTTATTTTCTTTCTTGTCTGTCTGTCACTCACTTTCTCATTTCTCTGATGGTGTTGTCTATGCAAAAGCACACGATCAAACATGGCGATACCGGCTACCTATTCTAGTCCGAAAACCCCAGTCTATATCCCTCCCCCCTCCCATTCCCTTACTTCATTTTCCGCTACGAACATAGAAGAACCACCCCCACCCAAAAACAACAACAACAAACAACAACCACCCAACAACAACAGCAACAAAAAAAACAACAACCCGACAAAATAAAACAAAATATAAACAACCAAAAAACCCCCCCAACAAAACAAAACAAAACCTGGAAAAAACTAAGAGTTCTAAGTTTGATGCTTTTCTTCCCCATGTCTGGGCATCTTCTACTCTTTGCTCTCAAATGTTCCTTAAAACATAATATTATGCACGCACCTGCACTATAGTGGGGGAAAAAATTCGTGGTGCAACTTATTGTCAAATATTTCTTTAACTATCAAACATAGTCTTCAGATTTTTCACAACGACTTGTATCAATTTGTCTGAACAAATCACTTTATTGGAAATATCTGACAGATTTATTCTAGAAAATTCATTAATAAACACTAATAAAAAATTCCAGTGAGTGGTTTCTACAGATTTTTGAAGGTTTACAGCTGGGACAATATCGCTTTTAAAAGCAAGTTCGTCATTTTTTCCCCTTTTAATATTGATCGCATGCTTTGAGAATCTTTAGTGCAAAAAAGTGTTCCCCCTAAAAGTGATTTTTTGTGTCAAGTTTTTCAACTAAAATGTCATTTGTTAGATTGACGTAAGCGAAATGCGATATAGAATGTGTGTGAAAAGCGGGAATTGTTGTGAACAATCCAATCTTCCGGGTGATTGAGTATTGAACAATTTTGTATAAATTTATGAAAAAAAAGTTGATATTATCTACCCTCTATTGCTGTGGAAGAAATGATTAAGTTAAGACAAACTAATACAAACTGTTGTGCAAATTATGGGCAACATTGATTCACCCGTTAAGGAAATATTTAAATATAGGTTGCGCAACGAATGTTTTGCCCGTACAATAAAAGATAACATAATTTTAGTTTTAAAATATATTAAATAACAGAAACAAGAGTCCACAAGGCAAAATCCAGATTTAAAGCACACCCCCTCCCCCCATCCCCTTCCCAAACGACAAAAGGCAACAAAACAACCCCACACAACTCAATATAATATGAATAACAAAATCCCATCCCCTCCCCTTTCCCCTAAAAAAATGTTTAGCCCCTCTCACCCTCAGAAGCCCAGCCAGGATGAGCTTGTTAATGAAGACCACAGCCGTGTGAGCGTAGTAGAAGATGAGGGGGAGTCGGAGTTTATCCGGGTACACGTAGAACACACTTTCATCTGAGAAAGGACAAATCATAAGTAATTCTCGTTTTTAAAGAAATATTTTCGTTGATACAAATTACAGCTGTCGTTCAACATGTAATACAGAAAAAACAACAACTGAAATATATATATATATATATATGTTATATAATTTTCTTTAAGAAATATACATTTAGCCTACTTATAAAAAAAAATTAATTCCTACGTAATCTGGGCTATACATGTCTGTATGAAAATATGCGTCGTATACTTTTACTTTTCAAATATCGGTACATAATTTATCATAGGGGAAAATAGATTATGGGATGTGCACGAAGATTTACCTACATACTCAAGTAAAGTGAAATCGAAACGTACCTTTCAGGGCTAGGAATAGGCTTTCATTGAGGTCGTAACTGTTGTTAAAGTACTCCTTTATATCCCTGAAATGATCGACATATTTTAATGACATCAATGATCTGTTAGAGATATTGCAAAGTCGTATGAGCCTTCGGGGATATAGACAAGACAACTACATTTGAGAAAAAAAAGTACCTCAATATTTATAATATTTTGATCTATGGATCAGCTAGCATTGAGGAAAGACATAAAGAGAGAGAGAGAGAGAGAGAGAGAGAGAGAGAGAGAGAGAGAGAGAGAGAGAGAGAGAGAGAGAGAGAGAGAGAGAGAGAGACAGACAGACAGACAGACAGACAGACAGACAGACAGACAGACAGACAGACAGACAGACAGACAGACATATACACAGCCAGACAGACAGCGATATGAGGAAAAAACGAAAGGAGAAAATAAGCAGACACATAAGGGGCAAAAAGAGAAGAAAGATAAGATAACGCTTGGCACTGAAAGTCAAAACATAAGTGAATTGTGAGTGTGTGTGTGTGTGTGTGTGTGTGTGTGTGTGTGTGTGTGTGTGTGTGTGTGTGTGTGTGTGTGTGTGTGTGTGTGTGTGTGTGTGTGTGTGTGTGTGTGTTTGTGAGGGGGGTGTCACATTGACAGACAGACTGGCAGACATAGAGATAGACGACAGACAGCTAGATAAGTTTTAGTTTTAGTAAGGTTTTACGGCGCTCGAAACTGTATAAGGTCATACGAGCGCCAAGGGGTGTATGTCAACAGAGAAGTCCAAGCGGGGAATCAGGCTTACTCTGCTCACCTCGTTAGCCTCAACAGCACAAAGCCTGCTTCGACTGTCAAGGCACCTCGGAATTAGCAGTTCACAAGAGAGTAACAAACATTCAGAAGGAGTAGAGGAAAATGAAGATAGTAAGGATGAGGAAAGAAAAAGCAGCAGTTCCCCACAGTTATTCCGGCACAGTATTAGCATGACATTGATAAATCAGCCCCTCCCCAATTCTACTGTGCATAAGAACATGTTAATATTCCCGCTTTGGGAATTACCTAAAGACAACTTCAGTCAGTAGCACTGCCCTGGTGAGGGTAAGATAGATAAGTAAACAGACCGACAAGCACGTAAATAGATGGATGGATGGTAGGATAGATGGATGGACGGATGGATGGATAGATGGATGGATGGATAGATGGATGGTTGTTTGAACGAAATCCACACAGGATGGAACGGTTTTCAACTTACTCTTTTGTACACGTCGCTAGGTTCAGAGGAGGCAGACACTTGAACGTTTTCTGACCAGTTAGGATCTTCATTTTGCTTGAAGATTTTCTGTTAGAAACAAATCGTTGAAAAGAGAGATTATAAGGCCTACTCTTTATGCACCCGTTTCAGCGAGCTTTGTGCTATCTCGTAGTAACTCTTTTTTCCGATTTTAACATGAACCAATTTAAAATAATCGAACAGAAGTTACCAAAACGGTCGTTAGTATAGTACAAAATAGAGCTAAAGTTCTTCAGAACAATGACATTTGCCGTAGTAATTTTTGGGTTCAAAGGGAACGTTTTACAACTGCTTTGCTAACTGCGAAGAAAACTCTAAAATGTCGAAAATAGGAGTTTGTGAAAGAAAGCCCCATTAGCTTGTTAGCTGCTGCTGTGTGTAGGTGACGAGCGAAAATACAATTCTATGAGAATAAAGCATCGAATTACCCAAACTCTGGAGGGACAACCTGAACTTCTTTTTTTAAAAGAAAACCTTATATCACTTAAACGGGGTGTTGAACTCCTACCATGCTGTGTTGGTGGGAATAAAAAACTATCTACCCACGTAATTCACTCTCCCAACTGGTTAGAATACAGGCTGTGGGAGCAAATGATACCGTGCGCCAATCGAGGAGTTTACGAACGGAACTACTTACCTACTCACGATATTGGCACGAATCAACCTATAACTTGCATGGACACGACGTGCCTCCCGTGGGCAAGATCACAAGTGGTTGCAACACACGTTATGAGAGCAGGGTGGTACCTCGCAAGCTGTTAAATTATGTTAAACTATTTTCAATTCTGTATTGTGTGAAACTCAATTGACACATTGTTATTACCAGGGGCGGCTCGTGGTTTGTAGAACTGGCCGACTGTCATCCACATCGATCCCATCCCCTCCCCCCCCCCCAGGCCATAAAACATCGACGCATCTACATAATGGTAATGAGTTTAGATACAATTAAGATAGTCTAAAGAAATAATTGATATCGTACCAATGACACGACGCTGTCCCGTGCAGATAAAGTCTAGAATGACATACAACAGTATTTAAAATGTACATGCACTGAACATGGCAACACTTCTCAGAAGACTGCATAAGGCTGTGAAGAACTGTATCAAATGGTAATTACAGAATCAGAACCCAGTGTCTGGCGGGGATGAGGGCATAGGGGAAGGGGGGGGGGGTGGTGTTGTTTTGTGCTGCCCAGACTCCGCCTGCTGAGTTCGCTCGCTAGTTTCGGCTAACACTCTTTTATCCTCAGTAAAATTTCGTCTATACGAAACATGAATGACCAGTTCTTTAAAGCGTCGGTCTGCCAGAAGGTTTCAGTAAGAAGTAAGTGACGAATAGAACGTCAAACAGAACCATGGGTGACCAAAAACCTATAGGCAATACGAATTAGAGCAATCTTAACAATACATGTACTGACTGTAACTATGGACAGTTTTGCTGTTAACGTTACTGATGAAATACTAAGAAAAAAGAAAGTGAGAAGCAACCACCTCTTAGCCCTGCCCCCTGTAAGCCTACGTTACCCAAAGACATACTTTCCACACACACATATTCAAAGTCTCGACCTGCACTCGCCATGTTAAAATATGAAACCCGTGTTGCTGTCAATTGATACCTTACCAATGACGCTGTCCAAGCTGATCAAGTGTAGAACCAGATATATTAAATTGTGTACTGTACACTGCACTAACCCCCCCTCCCCCTCACACGTACACATACACACACATTGAGCAGATTTAGCACACAACACTTTCTGTATTCACATGTATTCAAAAGTTCTTCGCTTCATTGCTCACCTCAGTTCGAAGAACACGTCTAATTTCTATATGGGGCACTGTGTCGAGCTATTTAGAGAAGTTATAGTCTAGCGGGGGTGAAGGTGGAAAAGGGAAGGGGAAAGGGAGGGGGTGTATTATTTTAAGCCCAGACTCTCTCTCTCTCTCTCTCTCTCTCTCTCTCTCTCTCTTTCTCTCTCTCTCTCTCTCATACACATACACACACACACTCTCTCTCTCTCTCTCACACACACACACACACACACACACACACACACACACACACACACACACACACACACACACACAAACAGACAATTGTCTGTCTGTCTTCTCTTTATTTGAGTGTATGTGTATGTGTGTGTGTGTGTATGTGTGTGTGTGTGTGTGTGTGTGTGTGTGTGTTTCTGTCATCTGTGTGTGTGTTTGTGTTGTATGGGCGCAGTTTTGGGGCAAGGTGGTTGGGGGGGGGGTAGGTAACGATGAGTTTTGAGTTTTATAGCTGTTCAATTATACAACCCACGAGCCGCCCCTGATAAGAATAGGAATAATAATAATAGTAATAATATGATAGGTATCTTGCTGCTCTCTCTATGCTACTACTACTACTACTACTACTACTACTACTACTACTACTACTACTACTACTACTGCTGCGCACACACACATAAATACATACACCCTCACCCTCACACACACACACACACACACACACACACACACACACACACACACACACACACACACACACACTCACTCACAAACACACACTTTCCACCTTCCCAGTGCAGTTTTTTAGAAGTTAGACCAAAGATGCAGATGGTCAATGTTCAAATCCGAGTGGGGTGTACAAATCGTCTTCCTGAAAATATTTCCCCTCATCCGGGTGTAGCATATTCTTTTTCTTTGAAATGGTTCTTTTAATTAAGTGAAAACAATACTATCAACACAGTTTTCACGTGATGTTAGATAATAGATAACGTCTTACTTTTTAAAAAGCATTAATTCAATTATTCCTTCATTCACTTATACGCGGGTAGTTGGAGGGTATCAAAGATAGGCTTTACTTTTATTATTTTCCTCTGTTTTTACAGCCTAAATATCTTACTTTTTCATAGCACTAAATGGCGATTATTGCATCTAATGTGGTTCTCTTTACTCAAAGTAAGAAAAAAAAACCAAAAACAAAATGCAAAACAACGTAACTCCAAATAACAAACAAAAAACCAATAACCCGCAAACGGTCTTGCTTTCATTTTTTGGTTTATTTCATTCATTGGTGTCATACTTAATCCTGTGCTTTTTTCCCAGCTATCTCAGCGACCTGCATGTGTATAGGTGCTCTTCAGTGATGGGCCAATGTTCGTTTTTGCTTTCACCTATTCGGACTAGCGCTCTGCTTGGTCTTCACAAAACACTTACGGGCACCATACTCCTTAAATCAGGGAGCGAGACTTCAATGAAGAAATTTACGTGAGTCTAACAAGAGTGGGTATTTTACTTAGATCTACTTATGATCCTTCTGTATAAAAAAAAACCAACAACCGCAAATTCATTATTGTGTAAGAAAATACTTGTATTATTTAGCTTGTCTTGAAGAATATGCAAGGATGGCAGTCCAATCAGAATATGTTTAAGATAAGCACATAACTTCAAAATAATATGATTATAATATTATTTTATATGCCTCTTCAAGCGCTAAGTAGAGTTTGATAGCATTTGGATAAAAAAAAAAAGACAAATAGATAAATAAAAATATAATACTTTATTTCACCCATTCCCCCTGAGTACATTTAATTGGGTTTCAATGTTATCTACTGTCTACATTTGTATGATAAGCTGCATGGAGGATAAGATACCAGTGGGAGATAGCATAATTATCCTGGCAGAAGAACGTGACAGTTAGTGACACTAACCGAAGACATGACTTAAAAAACAGAGATTGACTTGCAACACAAAGACTGAAAGAAAAATAGAGAAAAAGGTGGCAAAAGTTAATATTGGTGAATATTTGTTTGGTGAGTGGATATATATTTAACATTAAATTTTAGAACCTTTACCTTTTCGTTTCAGTGACTTAGAACACGGGAGTCTACCTTGAATTTTGAGACCTCAAAATACACTGACGGTTAAACGCAGAATGCCGGATAGCTTTGGACTGAACAGTTAAGTAGTCCACGCTGCTTGTCGCAGAAGCCACCAACAAACTGCCTGGCTCCAGTCAGCGCACGTATTCTTTGATCATATTTCTTCTTGAACCCAACCCTGAAGGGATCAGGCGCCAAAGTGCAGCTATCAAAATAAGACGCAAAAAAGTTTGAACTTTCCTGCACTTTTGCAACTATCTAAAATGCTGACAAGCAATTCATCAACAGAATTTCTTCAAGTCGTTGCAACCCCGCCGCTAGTGGGTTTATCTACGGTAAGAGACGCTCGTTGGTGATGTAATTGATCCTTCTGTTAAACACCTGATTATTCACCATATTTTATGAAATAATAATAATATCAGCTGAAAAATACAGAACAGTTTTATTAATCCTTTACGTAAAATATTTATGTATTTCACAAAATTGCAGCTTCTTCCCTGCTTTCAAATTGTTTTATTTTCCTTATTCTGTGGAAAGAAAAAGGGTTTATGATATTCTAACTCAACGCCCTGGAAGAGAAAAGAAACACTTCAAAAATGACAAATTTTACACGCTTTGCAAAAAGACGTTCTTGACTTCCGAGCTAATTTACTCAGAATAAGATTCTTACCTCCACTAGACACTGAGCTATGGCATTGTGAGGTGTGTGGCCGTGTAGCTCTCAATACCATTTTCTTTTAAAATACGTTTTGCATCATATTAGTATTACGGTCTATACGGATAGTCTGGAGAAAACGATAGTTTCCCCCCTTAGATCAAGCAATGAGGAATAAGCCATGAAGGAAATCTACCTGCCCCTTTCCTTTCTACTTCAACGCTTCCTAGCTCTCCCTCACCCCTCCCCCCCCAAAAAAGAAAAAAAAACAGCACAAAAAACTAACAAACATACAAACAAGCAAACAAACACACAAACCAAACACCAACAAACCAAATAAAAATTCCGACACATTTGAACGCCAGCGCTCAAGAATTGTATTCCAAGGCAGACTGACGTACCTGCAAAAGTTATTAATTTTTGCTTTTCGTTTAAATGGACGCTTATACCCATTCTGCATCTTGTGTCAAAGGCAAGAAGGCGTATCTGCACTACAAATAGGATACTATTTCACTATGGAAAACAGACGTAACTGAAGGGACATGCCCATATATTTGCAATGGCAGCATGACGTAACTCAAAATCATAAAAAGTGCAGATACGTCGCTCTGCCTTGGCACGGCAGCGTAGCCTACAAACAATAACGTCAATGAGTACGTCTGTGTCACTACTTGCAGTTCGCCGGGTCAAAGTTGTGGCGTAATAATCGAAAATTGTAGAAGATCCATTGCGGCTCTGTAAGATTGCCTAAGAGGCGGGACCTCCGAATTTATCGTCCATCTAGGATAGGATCGGGTCTAATGGGTACATTCGAGTAAAGTGCCTTTCCAAAGGATACAATGGACCGAACTGTGCCGCAAAACCTCAAACCCGAAGTCTCACGATTACGAGTTGGGTAATTCAACCACAAGACTACCTACGCTCTGTGGCGTTTTCTTTGGACTAATAAATTTGTTACAAGAAATCACATAGTAAACAAATTAGTTGTGTGTAACCTGAATGGGTTAAACTCCAGGTGGTTTCTGAGAAAAAAACAACCTGTGACACTTTTAACCCGAACATTTGTCCTGATATTTGGACTTCATTTGATTGAGGCGGACAACATATCTGACTCAAAATTGTTAAGATTATTTTTTCCTTCAGAAAGAAGTTAAGGATTGTTTTCTCAATTCAGCTGCTGATCCCAACAAGATGTTGTTGGCTAAGGTTTAAGTGACTGTGACAACAGATTAATTAAAACGACGTTACCTAGAACCTTTTAGCAATGATTGTAGGATTGGATAAAAATAGCCTGCTAAATTACATCATGAAATTCCTCGTTCATACTTTAAAGAAAACTATCGATTGGCAATAAATAGAGGGGTGCAAAGATGGAACATTTTAATGTAATCATCTTTTTATCTTTATTAACATCAACTTTTACTCCTCATTATCTTTCTAAATGTTTTACAAATCATTGTTACCGCGTTTCCCATTTCTCCAAGGACTAGATCTATTCATATTTGTCTTGGGAAAAGCTATTAATAAAGAAGTTGAGAGCTAAGAACTATCTTGTACCAAATCTTTTCTGATTTAGAAATAAATCACTTTGAAAGCTCTGAATTCAAGTCGCAAAAAAAACCCCTGGCGATTAGTAAGGAAGACGGGCATAATTCATAACCATTTTGGACTCAAATGGAAAATTTTCCAAAAGCCTTGACAGCTGTGGCAAAAAATTCTCCCAAGTCAGAAATTCGACTTAGTACAAGATAGCATTCTGCTGCTGAAGTGACAATTTCACTATTGACGAAATGCAACGGTTAAAGAATAAAGTTGTCTGATCTCTGGCATACCGCGCACCAGAATCTACCAGGCCTCGGCAAATTCATTTTTATCTATAACCAAAACTGTTTGTTTACCTCTTGAATAATTAAATTATTCCAACATAGTTTGGTGTTTATTTTATTCAAATAGGTTAGTTAATAGGATCAGAGTCATAGAGAAGTTAGTGATGGTGAAACTTTGGATGAAAAAACTGGCCGCGTACAAAAGAGGAAAAGCCTTCCGTTTAAAAAAGAAAATATTACTCTCTACTATAAAACTATTACTTTTGTCCATTCAATTGTCTTCTTTTTCACTGTTTTTGTAAAGTGCAGTGAACATGAATATTGACGTTTGGCTTTTAGTTCTTGTAATTTCATAGTTATGGACACCAAAATGCCTGAGGTCAGTGGGCAGCAAGTTTTAAAAATGAAAAAGTCAGTAGTCTAAAGGAATGCTACTCTTAAGACGAAACCCTATTCTGAAGAAAAATTTCGTACTGACATCATCATCATCCTCCAGTGCCTTACCGACTGGCGTGGGCGATCATGGACCTCAACTTCACTGTCTTGCGTTGCAGCAATGGTGTCTGTTGTTCTTGCTGCTCCCAGCCATGACGTCATCTTGTCCAGTATCTTTTCCCTCTGTCTGCCTCTGCCTCTCTTTCCATCGACCTTGCCTGATGTTACAACATTCTCCAATTCTTCTTTCCGCATTGTGTGTCCGTAGAAATTTGCCTGTCGCTTTCGTATATTCGTCATAAGCTGTTTTCTGCAATTTGCTACAATAATTCGTTTTTCTAGCTGTCCCTTGGGATACGCAGCATGCGCGTTTATATAATTCTTGAAACTTGAGGTAGCGAATCTTATACCAAATTATACTGACGTGGAACGCTTGTTAGTTAGCAGAGAGAGACACCGGGCAGGGTGCTTTCTCTCTCTGTCTCTTTGTCTCTATCTCTCTCTCCTTGTTTCTCTCTCTCTCTGCCTCTGTCTCTCTTTCTATCTGTCTATTTTGCTCTTCTCTTCTCTTCTCCTCTCTCTCTCTTTCTCGCTCTCTCTCTCCCTCTTGTTCTCTCTCTCTCTCTCTCTTTCTCTCTCTCTCTC
>NW_004797486.1:258904-261580 GCF_000002075.1 Aplysia californica | reverse complement strand
CCTTTCTTCCACCCACAGGAATCGAACTCAAGTATTTTGCTTGAGACGGCAAAGCAATTTACCGCCATACCACAGACGCAGGTTCACGGACTCAATAATATCAATAATTAGGTCTCTTAAGGTAAACCGCTCACTAAACACTACCCCCTGTCCTTCATTCACCCTAGGTAAAAAAACAACTAGGCTATTTTCTGTGACTCTCCCAGAGCTCTCCCCAAACCCAAAAAGCACCTCCCCCCTAAAAGTGTATACTGAAGATCTGATAAAAGTTAATGTGGCCGAAAAGAGGCCGATAAGAATGGAGGCACAGATAAGAATAAAATACGCCTCCAATCTTCTGTCCTGAGCTCCAGACTAAAGTACATAATCTGAGGTCAAGAACACACCCGATTTATTCCGTAGATGCCAGCTTTATCTGTGACGCTGCGGCCGACTTCCTGTGTATTTGCTTTTTCCTCTCACCTCTTTCTCCTGTATGATACCTATCGTTAGGCACTTGAAAAAAATACTTTAATGTTTGTTATTTTGTGGTCGAGAAAAAACCACCGTTTGGTTTTGCTTAATTGTGTTATGAATTTAATGATGTCGCTTATTCTTGTTCGTAGTTTTTCAATTGAGAACAGTTTTCTGAAACAGAGTAAAAAGCCTATGGAGTTAACGATAAACGAAACAAAGAAAGAAAAGCGTGGTCACCTAAGGTCAAGAAAAAGTTTTAACATTTCAGAAAAATATTGTAGGTATATTAACGCCCCTATCGACAAAACGTAGATAATTTCGGGCGTACGAGTAAGTAGCATGACTCTATCTATGGGAAGCGCAAAGGCAAGGAGAAAAAGAGATAAAGCCATTCCAGGAGGTTAGTTTTTAAAAAGACAAAGGATCCGAAGAAAAGAGTAGGCTAGAACATGGCTCCTGTTCAGGTACTATACACATTGACATATATAATATGGCCTGAACAAATAAAATATATGCTGATAAATAGCTTCTTTCGTGTAACTTAACGTCATATATTGTGTCTTGTCTTAGGTGATAATGTCCACCACTATCTCTAAATGTAACTTAACTCTTGTTGATTACTCTGATAATAGAGTAACAATTATTAGTTGCATGTGGCGCAAAGAGTACTGAGATCGAGAAAGATTAAAGGCCATTTCTATGAGCTGTAGAACTATTACAATGTATTACTCCAGCAGAGCTACAGAGCAAGCAGAGGCTTACACTCGCTTTAACACCAACAAACTGACAAGGTCTTTCACTGCCTATGGCTCGTTCCCATCTGGGTGAAGGGAGGAAAGTTCGTATCAAGTGCCTTCCGCAAGAATACAACTTTGGGTCCCTGATTGCTTTAGTCTTAATTTCCGGGCAAAGCATATTATAGGCTTGCATTAAAAAAGAAAAAGGCTCAGAAATACTTCCCTGTTGCTGATAAGGGATAGCACCGCGTTATTTTACTAAGATCTTTCCCCTTTCTCCAGTAGCGTCCCTTAATATTTTGTAAAAGGTCACCTGTTTGCATAGTTTCCAAGCGGGATATAAAATGTTAATGCCTATCATCCGGGTGATCCCTTGCCAACCATCAAAATGACTAATAATTAATCACCCTCTAGCCCTCTAGTATGCGATATCGCTGAGTTTGGCGAGTACTGGGTCAGAACTCATAGGGCAGAAATGTAATGATAGGGAGAGGTACAGTGGTCTTTTTGTGTGTTCTACTTAGCACACCACAAGATGCGAATAAATCGTCGGCTAAGCTTCGTGTTGGGAGTTAAAACAAAAGAAGTAGGAAGGCTAGAAGAAAGGAGTCATGAGGAATCGCTCCGCGTCTCACTCACGCACTGGCAAGGTTCATATTAATCCTTAGTCATATAAATGAGTTTCATAAACAATCTTATAAAGTGCTTTTTCATAATGGAAACGTTCTAATAGAAGGGCACACATAAGTAAGACACATCGAAGACAGGCTGTACACGTTTTACACCCCACCCTCTCCCCTTAGACACAAAAGAGCTCGTTTAGGAGGTTAGCATCTTCTATCTCATCTGAAATGGAGACCTGACTCCAAAAACTTCCTCCATCTTAACTGTTTTCTTGTCAGACCCAAGCTTGACTATAGGATGTCATGTCTTTGGAACTGCAAGACCCCACGTCCTAGAAATGCTAGATTTCAAACAGAATCAAGACATGTACCTGGACTAAGGGCTTTAGGCACATTTACTGAGGAGAACCTCCAGACCGATCGCCACCTCGGAATTACTAAGTTTTATCTGCTCAGTGCCTGGGTATGAGAAATTTGACATCAAAGATTTTGAGTTCACATCATGTCGAAGTTTTTCCGATTACAATTATTTGAACATCTTGATAACGACTTCGAATAGTCTAATGGGTTTGATAGAGCAGACTGCGCGGTCCTAGAAACTCAAAACAGCCAAAAATGGCAAATACAATAAATACAAAATTATTACACCTTTCGGCCTTAGAACCCTTGAGCCATTGAAAGCATAACATTTTCAGAAAAAAAGGTACGAGCAATCTCTTTTTCACGACCTCTCTCCGTGGTACGTCACAAAGGAAAAATATGAACTTTGTTTGTTTTTGTAAAGTGTTTTACGGCGCTGCTCGCAACTGCATAAGGTCATATGAGCGCGCGGGACACACCTAATATTTTCAGTTGGTAGG
>NW_004797486.1:245504-257286 GCF_000002075.1 Aplysia californica | reverse complement strand
ATCATCATCATCATCATCATCATCATCATCATCATCATCATCATCATCATCATTAGCAGCAACAGCAGAAGTGGCAGGAGCAGCATCAGCAGCCGAAGCAACGACAATATTAAAATAAAATCGTCCTTTCAGTGAGGCCATCATTACTATTTCTCTGTCTAAAGACCTGGGATGACTGATCATAGTCTATACATGGGTGAAGCTGTCTTTCAGTGAGTATTTGCGTCTCTTCTATTACGATGTCAAGTGCGATGATCGTGATCGGAAGCATGCCAGTTTGTCACAGGCCCAGTTTGTCACAAGCACACGACCCCGCCTCGACTGTGCCCTGCATGATGGAAGTTATCACTGACACTTTCAAAAAGAGTAAATGAATGATTGATTGATAGTATGAATTGAATCCTATTTTTCAACTGTTTTAACGTTAGAACATTCTTTGCTGAAATTTTATCGAGTAATTTGCTTAATTTGCATACAAAAAAGAAGAAATATTGAACAACACAAGCTGAATTGATATTTAAGAGGGACCATCTTTACAATACCAATTTGAAGGTGGAGAATGAAAAAAACTTAAGTTACGACTACAGTGTTAGAGTGCTGTAATTATGACTGTCATCAATACTCAAATACTTAAATGATATTGTGACAAACTGGACATGTGACTAACTGGACCTGTGACCAACGTAGTTTGTCCTGTGACAAACATTTCCTCTGACAAACTGGGCAGTCCCCTCGTGATCTTCCACTGATGTTCACTGCTCTGGGGAAGTAAGAAGCTCGTTGTCAAGTCCGCTGGGCTGCAACTTTACTGCTGGTGAGGCACCACTTTTTGCCTCTTCTATGGCGAAGGGATAACGTAATATCTCCGCACTTTTTATGTCTTTGATCCCGCTATTGTCATGCCTTAACCCTCAGCTGTTTTTTACTTAGGATTTCGACCACCGTTGGTCGATGGGTTTGCTCCTGGTAATTTTCATAACAATCTACTTTATTTGATTGCGTGCTATTAAAAGGGGGACCTTTTTTGACAAATCCAATCGATCGAAACCATTAAAAAAGAGTGCATTTTTCTTACAAAAACATCAATCGAAACCTAGATAGTGTACGCTCATCTGCCTTTGGGTCCGCCATTTTGAATTCTGTAAATATTGCCGTTCACGCTATCTCGAGAAAAACATAAATACTGGCTTCAAAATTCTGTTCCCACGAAGAAATTGCCCTCGTTTCAAGTGAAGAGGAGCTTTGGGATGATGAAGAACTCCCTGAATCTAAGCTGATTAAAGATGAGAATCAAGCTCCATCAGTTTATGCCAATGTTGACGATCTTAGATACGGTGTTTTTCCTTCTTTGTCACCGTATCATGTAGATCCAATCTCTTCTCACTTTTTACACATTGCAAGAATAAACAGCTATTCTCTGTCAGGACTGGGGAGTTCAAAGCCCAGATTTAAAAGAGGTCTAAAGAGTATAATCAACTTGCATTTAACAGAACTGATCAGGTAAGTGGCACAGATAGATGAAATGCCATACTGCTTCAAAGCCACAATCATTCACTGTTCACGTAATCATACCAGGCATGGTCAAATCAAGTAAAAGGAAAAACTGTTAACTTTTTAACTTTAAAAGATAAATATTGAAAGGAAAACTAGATCCGTGTGAACTGCCTGTGAAACTTTCATGTGTCTGCAAGATGATATGTGATCCTCCCGGTCAAAATCAGTCATATTATTATGAAGAAAATTTCAAATTTTAGTTAACATAATTTCCTGAAACTATCATCATTTCACTACAATCTGGAGGAGAATGAAGTAAACGAGACAATATTTGACGAAAACATGGAACTTTTAAGTATGCAAGGTGCAGAAACACAAAAAGGAGAAACGGGCTCCGAAGTTGATCGAGCAACATGTTTCCATAGCAACAAGGGTCTTAGACTTGAGATAAAGACTTGAAATTCGGCAGTTATCTTGGCTAGGCCACTGCAAAGTAACGCACAGAAGTAGAAAACTATTTATTAACAGAAAAAAGCTTATGGACAAAAGACAATTTTAACGAGAATGATCTTCACCTCATTGTAGGGCCAACAAGGTACCAGAAATAAATTTTCAAAGTAGGTGTATGTCAAATTTATCTAATCCATATGAAAGGCCTGTGTCTCCTGTGAATTTTGTCACCATACTTTTACTTTTCAGTCAATTTTTAAGAAAATGGCAGCTGTTTTAGTTTAATATATAATCGAATATTGCTAAATTCGCTAACTGGCTGCAACCACGTGTTTGACAGATTAAAAGAGTAGCAAGTGCACCAAACATCTTCACATTAACAGAATACAATCACTATAATATAGAAATGGAGCCTGACTTTTTTCAAGACTGTGAGATCATTACAAATCAGTATTTTATTGCCTCAAACACGATGGTCTGTCGTTATTTCGATAAAAACTCTGAGCGTTTTCCCGACAGGCGCAGCACCGGTTCCCGCGGCGAGCGAGTCGGCTCTAACTGTAGTATTCAGAATGCTCCCCGGAGTTTCGCAGACGGATTGATTGCAAAATAATCCCATACCGATGACTTTATTCTCATAGAAAAAGAACTGTTCTTTCTATTGGTATTTTTTGGAGTTGATATTTTACATATTTCGTGTTAAAAATGATCTTTGAAAACTTGTACGCTTTTTTAAAGGCTTTCTATTTAAACGCCAAAGGCCAAAAATATACAATGGGAAGCCCCGTTCAAAACTCTAAAACCTTGTTTGCCAATGAAAATACAGTACATGAATTTAATCATCACACTTTCTTCAAAGCATTCGAATGCATGGGTGATAATTTTTGAACCGGCGGACCCCGCATTGCAACCGCCAGTGGATTCGCTTTCCATGGCAATTCTCTAGCTCCAAATATTCGGAAAAACAAACAAATTACGCTATTGTAACGAAAAAAGCTTTTTTTTTCAAGTTATACAGCAATTTTTGGTGTGTTATTGGGAAGGAAGTTGTTGGGGGCCTGTACAGTCCCCTAGTGCTATCCACTGGGGAACTGTGCAGTCCCCTAGCGCTGCTTTGTGCACTGGGGGACTGCAAAGAAACACACACACACACACACACACACACACACACACACACACACAAACACACACACACACACACACACACACACACACACACACCCACCCAAGCAGTCGGCGATGAAACCAACCTCGCGTCGCCTAGTGACGTAGCCCATCACGCGCTAATCGTCAAAGCGGGCCCGCCACGGCATGGGACAAAAGCCCAAAGAAGGATTGCAATACCTTGGTAGTAAATAATATTTGGTAATACAAATACTAGGCCTACAACTAGATCTAGATCTAAATTAGATCTAGGCTTAGATATTATAGACCAGGAATGCAAATGTTTAAATTGTAGAAATGTAGACCTACCATGAAGTGTAGTCTACAGTCTATGGCATAAGTTCTACTAGATCTAGATACGTCCTAGATCAACAAACCTGTCTACATAATTGATAAATTCGCCTTAAATAAAGTGTTTGGCTCTGAATCTAGATTCTCCCACCATACTAATTAACTTAACTAGATCTAGATATGTATCTGTAGGATCTAGATCTGCAATGTAAGAACTATTCCAATATTGTAGTCTACGTCAATTCTACTGGATCAACAAACCTTTCGACATTCACCTTTCACCATAAAAAAACAGTCGGTGGGTCTATCATACTCATTTAACTTTTTTCAAACAGAACATCGATCGTAACTGCCAAAAACTTCGTCAACAGTTAAACCAGACGCCATGTTGTCAATTTGTCAGGGGAGTCATGGGAGGAAATTTAAATGTTGTTGATGTCTGATAATGGCTTGTTGATCTCGATCCAAAGGTCAAAGGTTGTTTCTTTGCAGTCCCCCAGTGCACAAAGTAGTGCCAGAGGATTGCACAGTCCCCCAGTGAGTAGCGCTAGGTACAGTCCCCTAACAACTTCCATCTGAATTACCTCGATTTCACCGAAACCACGCGCTCGGAAGGCCGCGAGTCGGCTTACGTGCCGTGTTCATACTTCATAATTATACGTTTGCTATAAACATATGAGCGCACACACACATACACACTCACACATGCACACACAAATACACATATACACATACACAAACATACACACACTCACACACACACACACACACACACACACACACACACACACACACACACACATAGACCACCTCGGTGGCCTCTTGTTAAGAAGTGCACCTTGGGAGATCTATAGGAACCCCCCCCCCCCCACTAAAACACAATAAAAACGAACTTGTAAAGTCAATCGAGGTGTGAAACTGAAAAATCAGAGCCCATAACAGCTAGCAAGGCACACCTACACAGTCAGCTGTTAACGTAAACAAGCTTGAAGTTGGCTAGGAGTTACCGTTCTTACTCTGTTTAACCAATCAGAGCCCTCAGCCGTTCATAAAGACTAAAGACGATAAGTTGTTTATTTTTATATATTCCAACCCTTCATGCTCGAAAAGAGGTCTTCATCTAAAAATAGGGGCCAATGAAGGACGTTGAAGCAATGTAGCTATGAGGTAATGGTTCTATAAGTAATCTCACAGCTACACACCAGCAGGTCAAATGCTCGAAAGGATTTGATGTCCAAATTCCTTAATCGTGTCACCCATGATCAGAACAAACCACACTCACACACACCTCCAAATTAATTAAAAATAAAATATTAATAGTCGATTAGAGTTGTTTATTTTTATCTTAAATGAAGCAGAAGACATTAAACTTTAAATAGGTCCAAAAAACCAAACAAAAAATTCATGGAGTCACTTTTTAGTCCTTCGAGCCTCGTAGCTCCAAATAGCACATTGCGTCTTGCGACTGATTATGACCGGGGCGGACAGATATAAGCTATCTTCTTGATTATCATAAGATTTGATAACTCGTATCCTATCCTCAGTAGTAGTCTGCAAATATTATTCTACTGGTCCTGGAGAATTTTCTCCATATTAGATTGGTCAGCTTTAAATTCATAATTATTCTAGTCATGTCTAATTCAGCCTACATAGCAAAACTACTGGTTTTTTGAAAATGTAGATCTTTTGTCTTCAGATCCTACACTATTGTATGTAATGCCATAAAGGGCCTATATAACTCAAATATTGACAAGATCTACAGAAAATTTTATATATACGTTGCAGAAATGAATGCAGTTTATGTACTTAATAAAAGTATTCAGTGGCTTTCCTCTTGACACTTTTTTTGTCTCCTTGTGTTTATGTCACTTCAATTTTTTTGCAAAAAATTGAAAACGTTTTTCCAGAAGTAGTCCAAAAGAAAAAAAAATAAATGTACCTCTGCCATGGTTCCAAAGCATGTCACTTGAGAGCAAATTCAATTCTGATTTCACTGATATTTAACATATTATGTTTTCTTGTATGGAAGCAGAAATATGTCACTTTTAGTAGTGGTATCTATAAAATCGTTAAAACATTCCCAAAAACTGAAAACTATTGAGAGTTAAGATTTGGAAAATTGTCATATGCCTCCTGTAATTATAAGGAGTAGTTAACTTTCAGAAATATATCCCATGTCTCATTATTTCGTTGCACACAAAGAGCGTGTCTTTAAAGCTTTTTAAAATCTTGACAATAACAAAACTGAGAACACAATTAAGAAAGACGAACAATATCCTTTCAGGATTCTGCAGTTAGTGAACCAGCGGGGAAAGTGGCCACCAGAGCAAACACTATACAAAAATGAAATTTAATTTAACGAAACAATAATCATTTCTGTCATCTTTCAAAGTAGTGTTGGGTTGATAAACTTTGTTTCGAAATAATTACTATAGTGAGAAAATGTATGTGTGGCGCGTGCATCAATTTTAATTGTTGTGGGGGTTTTTTAACCAGAAAAACCCTATAGGGCCTAATACATACGTTTGACAGAAACGTAAAACACGTTTTGTTATGTTTTCAATTAAGAGAAAACTAACTAAAAAAGCAAAGAAAATCAGGACCGAGGCAGAAAATAAAACAAATAATACAAAGACAATACGCACTGAGAAACCTCGAACGCTTTCTCAAAACTCAAGATTTCCTCTGCAGTCTTTCCCCTTTATGCCTCAACATGCTTCACACATATGTTGGGCATGCGACTGGAAAAAAGGCTTCGTCGAACCTGTATAATATCTCGCTTGATAAGTGACAAAATGATCGATTCCGGTAAACTGCGATGGCATGCAACAAGCCAGAATATCGACAAATCTTAATGAAAACACGTTGATTGATTGATGCCGCTCCCGCCCAGGCAGAGTGAGCAAATATCGCCATTAGGACAACATAATTAAGTCTGGCTTCCTGCAAGGTCAGTAGCCGTCGGAATGTTGGACACCCTCTGAAAGAAAACGGGTTGAGTCAGTTGAGAAGACAACAAAGTGTTAGTTATGCTTGGAAGCAGCAAAAGCACAATCATTAATGACTCCTTAACTAGACAATAACGTGAATTATTAGAGGAACAATAGAAACAAGAATTGTGAAAAGAAAGATATCTTTTACAAAAATCAAAGACACTCAGTAGGAAAAACGACAACAGCTTTTCTAAAAATATGTAAGTCAGAAAAAAGAAAGAAAATGCATTATGATAAATATAGCCAGAGTGAGAAAAACACATAGAACAGGAATTTCATTTTCCCCCTCGAAGCTATAGCAGTAAACTAAGGCATTGAAGTACAGCTTCGTAAGGCGTTAGCGAAGGATTAATTTGTATAATTTGTTGCTACATATCTCAGAAGGCGATAGGCTTATGATACATCGTCTCAATACCTCCGGGTCCACAGAGTTCCTCTCCTCAGAACACAGTGTCGGGAACAAGAAAGCCAGGGAACGAATTTTCAACGTTATCTACTTCAAGTTTAACGCCCAATGCTAGACTGAGACGCCTATGACAAACACGATATTAATATGCACCATTAAATTTCACTCTTGCCTTCTCTTTCCTTTCATGCACTGTTATCTGGGTAATGATTCAGATCGTCATAAAAGATTGTGACACTTGGGGGAAATACAGTAGAGAGGTCAGGGTGTATATTGTTTCAGTACACGATTGGTGATTATAATGCTATACGTAAATCAAAGAATAGTAATATCTGCTGTCTATCCTAGTAATTTGCCAACTTTTCATAATCACTTGACCTGTGAGTTCAGATCTCGTCTGCTTGGCTTTGAAATATAACATCATATGATAATAATATAATAATAATATAAAATAATATAGTGGCGTCCAGAAGAAACTTAAAAATGCAATCACCCAATCATTGTGTTGTAGCCTTGTACTACCCGCTCATGTAGCATACTAATATAAAGCTAAATGAATTCAGCACCATACGGCACATAATAATTCATCTATGTTAAGAGACGCCCGGGATATGGTCACTAACAATTGACCTTAAAAAATCAGGCTTCGCAAAATTGTGCGAAATCAGAGAAAGTTAAAAGTGTGTTCACGTGTATTTTGAAGTGCATCAACATTGGTGGAATGGACTTGTATTGAACACCTAATGAATAGAGAATATTATTGCCTCTAAAATGAACAACAGTTTGGAAAACAGCTGTAACAAGTGCCACGCAAAACCTGTACTAAACTGTTGGATGTGTTCATTAGTTCTAATTTTGTTTTGGTTTAGGAGCTATTAATTTCGTGTCGAGCACGAAACATTTTTTAAAAACACATTATGGACAGTGTTAATAGTGATATTTTTGACACAATCATCTGTCAGTGTGGAACAGATGCCACAAAAATACAATGGTTTTGAGTGGCCAGGGGTGGAATAAAGAAAACCGCCCTTGTGAGAATCACCGGATGGCTTAGTTTGGTGTACTACGTCGCGCAAGTGCTGGAACGTCATGTAATACCCTTATTTTTATCATGATGTCATTCATGTAGACATTTCCATGCATAGCAAAGCACTTTGTCACAGGGCCAATGCCCCTAGACAATTCTTGGAAAACCAAATCAAATTACCGTTGTAATGGGCACCAGTAAATAGCCCCGATATGAATCCTACAGGTATGTGAAGTCCCATGAAACAGCAGCTGAAGAAAGCAGCTTTGCTCCCAATTCAGACCCTTTGTTTATTGTTTGCAATTCTCTATGGCATTTGGGTTGAAATGACAAATAATCATATCCAAAAAAGTAATAGAGTCGACACCCAAAGGGTTTGTGAATGACGACACAAAATCAATGGCTCCTAAGCAAAACAACAATGAGCACATTTAATGTTAAGTCCACGTTTTGCGTGGTATTTGTGATTGCTCTGTAATTCGTTTTGTTTCAAACTATTGAGACAAAATATCGAAATGAAATAGCGTTTATTGAAGAAACAAAGTTCTCCATTCATTGGATATGCAATGTATGTCTATTCTATCAATATTGAATCTCTTCAAAACACGCGCGAAGACAATTTTACCGTTCTTTGATTTCGGGAAAATTTGCCAAGCCTGATTTTTTAAAGGTCAACTTTCAGCGACCATATCTTCTCGGGCGTCCCTTCACGTAGATGGATTATTAATGTGTCAGAGGATGCAGTATTTATTAAGTTTTTGGTTTGTGGATATGTATAATTATATATCTGTGTGTGTAAATGTGTGTGTGAGTGTGTGTGTGTGTGTGTGTGTGTGTGTGTGTGTGCGCGCGCGTGTGTGTGTGTGTGTGTGTGTGTGTGTGTGTGTGTGTGTGTGTGTGTGTGCGTCATTTCTTGTATGTGTGTGTGAGAGAGATATTGATAGATAGATAGATAGATAGATAGATAGATAGATAGATAGATAGATAGATAGATAGATAGATAGATAGATAGATAGAGAGAGAGAGAGATAGATAGATAGATAGAGAGAGAGAGAGAGAGAGAGAGAGAAAGAGAGAGAGAGAGAGAGAGAGTATGTGTGTATGTGTGAGAACATGTATACATATCACATATAAATTTAGATAATCGAACATTTTCTGCTCCTTCATCGACACAATGCACATCATAATGGATTTGGACTGCTTCATATCTGATGATCAGTCCGAGCTGGGAAGGGTACAACAACAACAACAACAACAACAACAACAACAACAACAACAACAACAACAACAACAACAACAACAACAACAACAACAACCCTATTAACTACAGCAGAAGAAGCAACAGCATCAACATCAAAAAACGACAACAGATTGGAAACACAGAAAGGCAAACGTTATCGCCCACCTTGCGAAACATAAACTCTATTTTGTTGATGTAAACAACGCACGTGTGCGATCCTCTGCCTTTGAATCACCTGAAAATATGAACCCGCTGTCTGAAGTGTTCCACACAACCTGGAAAAACGGTACTGCCAATTTCCTGGCACTGCGGGCTCTCTTGGCATGTCTGTATAAGCGATAGTGCTAGTCGTTTATGACACTTGATTTGATACTTAACCCCTGGTGCCTGGATTCCGGTGGTTTGGGGTGGGGAAGGGGGCGAGGGAGGAGGGAGGGGTGTTGAATACGATCCACAGAACTGGGTAAAATAGTCTGTGCTCTCTTTCTAATAGCCTAGTATTTAATTTTTTGTTGCTGCATTTATCTGTCAATATAATAATGGAATTCGTATAATAATAATATGTAGATACATACACCAACATTAAAGGAATTGTTGGAACTTTGAACATCTACGTAATATCCATCAAGCATTAAAGTGGTGTAGGCTACTTACCTCTTCACCAGCACATCACCCAATCCAAGCGTGTATATAGTTCAAAATTCTACTGCAACAAGACTAGAGGTCAACCAAAAAGACATGCTTTGATGTAGACAAGAAAACCCGTGTACCCACAATATCCCAGCAAAGAAAGTCCTCAGACCTGCCCCAGACAGACACCTCTTTCTTCCCGCCACGTAATCTGGGACAAGCGGAAGACAACAGAAAATCAATCTAAAAGTTACTAATTCGTGGAAAAAGCAATCGGAGCGTTGCTGCTGTCCAAAATATAAAATTATGAATTTCCAACTAGTTTCTCATTATGACTGTGACAAGTACATGTGTACTACTTTAGAGAAGAATGATATTAAATGCATACGTATAAGTTATAAACCTAACTATGTTTTTTTCATAATTCTATGACTATAACTAACCAAACTCATGGATATACGGTACCCCACTCCATCAAGCCTGACGGTTTGCCACTTTTCTCCGCTTTCCCATCCTGTGCCCTCCTGTAAGTGGCGCGGACGCTCGTTCGACAACAGACCTCCACCGGTTCGGGTAGGAAATCAGTGCATGAGTGTCATGTGGCGGTCAGCAGGAATAAGCCTTTGCATTGACTCTGTTATTACTGTTGAGAAGTGCACCTGTTTGACCCCTGCCTCTCTCAATCTTTTTGACATGATAGTATTTTTATGGTACATGTAAAATAAAGTAAAAAAGCAGAGGCAATAAGCATAATTTGTTATTCATTGCTTAAAGAGCTCGATGAGAATCAGCGTTTGTGGGTGACGGTTCAGCACTTTGCTGTTCCTTGGAGAAGACAGACGTGAGTTCGATTCCTGACGAGGAGACTTTTTAAATATGATAAACAGCTTTGTATTTCCGCTCTACACGTTTTACGATCTATGTTTATCATGCCAGTAGACCAGATGATGTTTGGAAGTTGTATTCCTATCACCCCAAGTTTGGCCCTGGCAGGCAGGATCCAAGAAGACCGCCTCCTAAATTATCTAAATTGTGTTGATGGACGCCTAAAACATCTTTTTTTTTCTTTCAGCTTGAGGAGTCCCATGAATATCTTAACTTGTTACCACCGAGCCAAAACAATGAGCCCTTAACTTCTCTGCATGCACACAAAAATACTTTTTATTCATCATGAACCACATCTACTGCGCGATACCCTGTATCTGCATGCATTGACTCACCGCCAACCCTTCCCGGCAACATTTCCAACAACACGCTTTTTTTCCATATACATCAGTACTTAAAAGATGTGGTTAAAATGGCAACCTTTATGAAATGTATTACGAGAATGCGCCCTCCCCCTTTCACCCAATGGCATTTTAACGCTTTTTTTCAAAAGCAAACGAGTGACAACCCCACTTAAACAAAGTAGCAACGATCACCTCACAACCTTCTACATCTCGTTCCAGCACGGTTTCCTATAATTATGTGTTTTTCTGTTTACGCGCATTTCGAAGATATCCAAGGTCGTTCTGGTCCTGTTGATGTTTCTTGCAGTCTCGATCTTTGATGAGAACCGTGACATAAAGACGATCGTTAATACAACGTACCGTTTTGAAACACCATCAAAGCAAATAATCCTTCAGTGCTCAATATTCCCGCCTGCTCTAAGAAGCAAGCCAGCCTGTTTTTATATTCATGTCTCACATCTGATCTCTGTACCAGTCTCGTAGGTTATACCTCTTCTTTGAGAATGGTAAATGAGTTGGATAGGGAAGTCTGCTCCTTCTATATCTAGAGTGTTCTTATTGTCCTAATCGTTTCCTTACGAAATGTGGTCATTAACGGACTAATACTTGTAGTGACTATCACTTGTGGTGAACTAAAGGTCTATAACATCCTCTGTTGTTGAAATATTCACCCCATTCTGCCCCACACTTCGTTCCGCAATCTTCTTCGGTAAAAGTAAACTTTATCCGTCAATTCAGGACTTACTTGACCTACTGTTAACTCAGAGGAAACTGTTGGGAAACACCTACAATTAAAATATGTACAACACAAAAAATGATATTTTGCATGCAAAATGGTGTAGATATACTAATCATTTT
>NW_004797486.1:243400-244921 GCF_000002075.1 Aplysia californica | reverse complement strand
AGTTTTACGGCGCTCGAAACTGTGTAAGGTCATATGAACGCTGAAAATGTTTTATATGTCCCGCGCGCTCGTATGACCTTATGCAGTTGCGAGCGCTGTAAAACACTTACAAAAAAACCCAACCCAATTGAAAGTGTATGCTCAGGGGAGTTACTGGTCGCTGAGAAGTTCTGCGTTCAACCGTATCAAACCCCTTAACAGTCATATCTAAATTACAGAACACAATTGAAAAGTGAGAAAACTAAATTTGTTTTGTTTGTACAAGAGAGATTGTAGTGATAATCACCATCCAAAGAATAGCAACAGAATCAGATCGTCTCTAAAACTGGCGTTTGTTGGAACCCATGTCTTACGAGACAAGAAGTATACGAAAAACGTGTTGTTTTTTTAAAAGTGATTGAGTGTGAAGAGGATTTTTCCTAGTTGATACGTTCGAAATTTGTGCAGTTTTATTCGACACGAAAAGATCCCCAGATGAGGATCGAACTCACGTTTTCTATGTGCGAGGATGTTTGCCTAACCCTATCCGTACGCCCTAGGGTCATTTAGTACCTCCGGGGTTTTATTCTTCACATATTAGAATACTTCTAGTGCGAAGATCTCTTTGAAACTTTCAGTATTTCTCAAAAAATCATTTTGACAGACTGCTATGCAAAGCATACGATCGGATTAACGAGGATATTTTCTCTTTGGAAAGTGGTGGCACAGAGTTCCCCACGTTGTATGGATATAATCATAAAACACGACGTACGGGTAGGGCTAACCACTGCACCACACACGCTTGAACGGGGTCGCAGAGTGCTATTGGAAAACTAGGTGATGAATAAGGGAAAGGGGTGGTGGCGGAGAGTAGAAGGGGAGGGAAAAAAGAGGGGGGGGGAGGAGGAGTGAAGACTTGTTTTAGAAAGTGTCAGCAGAAACCACAGTTTCTCCCCCCGAGTAAGCAGAGAGGTCGAGGTTAAAGTGGTAAGTGCTTTTGACCCCTTCCGCGATCCAGGAAGCACTTGCGGCAAAACGTGCCACTGCGCATGTCACGCGTCATCGATCACGTGATATGACGGCGTAAATCGGCGAGGCTATCGGGAAAGCAGGGTGGCCACTTCACGCCAGTGTGCGATATTGAAGATGGATGGGTACCCAGGGTTTTTCTCCATCTCTCTTGAGTGGTCACCAGTGGCACTGCCAGTCCTATCTGAGCCGAAAGTAGGGGAACAGTAATGCCAGTCGTGAGCCACTGATTAAAAAGGGGATGGTTTTACTGGGTTAACAGAACTGGGAAACCAATAATTAAGTTCTTACTATACCTCATTAGGTATTTGGGTTGATGATGATATTGCTGATGATGAATATGCTGATGATGATTATGATAATTATGATAATGATTACCGTAATCCTTAGACCCTCTTCCTTAGGCCTATTTCCCTGTTAGTATACATTGCTTATTTAGTTTTTCTCTCAGTTGCCCCCGAGGTAGCCCACGAGGCGAAACGTTGAGCTACTAAACAAATTTAAAATATTTTA
>NW_004797486.1:241950-243175 GCF_000002075.1 Aplysia californica | reverse complement strand
ACCCCTTCGCCCATTCAAACACCTTTTCTTCCTTGACATGTCCTTCCCCTTCGTATTTCTGTGATTGTACCACCCCCCCCCCTTCTTCCGCACCCTAACCTGATTTCTTCTTATTTTCCAGAAATGCCCTCCAGCCACATTGACATTCACACAGTAAAATGTTCCGACCTTAACGTGATCTCCGTATGCATAATGTTAACTTTTGTCTCTTTTTTCTTTTTGGTTTAAGTAAGAGTTTTACTCCACTTGAAACACAACAAGGTCATATAAGTGCCGAAGATTAGAGGTGTTACAAGAAAGTAACAAACACAAAAAAGAAGGAGGGGAGATAAAGGCGATAGGTTTTTTTATAGGCAAGAAGGAGCAAACCACACAGAGTACTCACCAACCACCCACTAACTTTTGTCTCTGCGCATCTGTCCTCTCTTCTATTTTTGTTTGGTTGCGTAAATGATTAGCACCTTGTAATGCAGGCTAAGCCCTTGTTGCTCTCAACTGAGCTAAGAGAGAAACAATTGATTATTTTTAACCTGAAAGCAAATGCATATTTGTTGTTTCTATTTACATTCTTATTTCCCAATCATCCCTATTTTCACTAAACTTTTCGCCACCGATAATGATGATGATGATGATGATGATGATGATGATGATGATGATGATGATGATGATTATGATGATGATAATGATAATGATAATGAAAACATCAAATAAAGAGACCAAAGAATGTTTAAAAAGCGGAAGGTTAGTAACCGTAACACGTCCAAAAGTCCCCGTTAACGAAGCAGCTGTTTTCCGCGGGGCAAAGCTGGACAAAATTTTTTAAACTATGTGGGTTTAAAAAAAAATAAAGCAAAACAAAACAAAACAAAAAAAAACTCTCTGCGTCCCCTTGGAAAGTAGCCTGACCGACATATGTCCCTAAGGTTACCACACTGGGCTGCTCATTATCTTTATAGGAGTTCTGATCTTGCGAAGAAAAAATCTTTAAAATAAAAAATCGATTTTGTTCCATTCATTTGCGTGCTATTGGTTTTGTTTTAATTCACATAGATATGCCCTATGCTTTGGTGGATCCTGCCTTCGTCTGTCTTATTGGCTTGACTTGCTTTGTTTGTCCGTATATCCGTAAGTCTGCCTTTCTGGTTCCCTTCCAGCATAACGGCACGTCTGTCTTTAAGTGCATTTTTCTGTTTCTGCTGGGCTCTTTTCTGCTCCACCTACCCCC
>NW_004797486.1:239853-241830 GCF_000002075.1 Aplysia californica | reverse complement strand
TCTCTCCTTCTCTCCTTCTCTCTCTCATTCTCTTTCTGTCAGCCTATATTTTCTTCTCTCTCTAGCTTTATCTCCCTCTCCTGTCACCCCGCCTCTCCTTCTCTGAAGTGTTAAACATGCATGTTCTTTTTCTCAGAAAACTTCATAACGATCCATTTGTATACCTCCCTCCCTCCCTCTCTCTCTCTCTCTCTCTCTCTCTCTCTCTCTGTCTCTCTTTTATAAGCTTACTTCCAACAGACCACCATAACCAACATGGCATGAAAAAACAATACACACTGAACAACCATATAACATGCAAACGTTTGAGGTACCTACTCGAAAGATCAAAGCCCATCCAAACAAAATCAGGTTCTAAAAAACCATCCACGGGTCATTATCAGACCACAAAACATGACCGACTTTTCTCAAGTTTGTCCTTGACGAGAAAAGTCTTGATAGATTTACATAAACACACCTGATTATAAGCAGCTGACCGGATGGTTAAACCCAACACTCTAGAATGTTGACCTTGAGGAGCCCACGTTCTGTAGTTAGAATCTCTCTGCCGTGGGTCAGTATCCTCAACGGCAATGCAAACAATACTTCAACTTATTGAAAAGATATTTGGGTAACCTTAATTTATTATTTGCACTACACCTGAACATGTATTGTATACACACATACTTAATACACCCATACACCCACACCCACACACACACATACACACACATACACACACACACACACACACACACACACACACACATACATACACACACACACATGCACATGCACAGGCACACATGTTCATACATACACACGCATACACGCACACATACAGACAGACATAAACACAATTACACATACAAACAAACAGGCTATTAGGCACACATAAACTCTCACATACATTATAATGTACAAACGTCCAGAGCCAGGCTTGTTACATGAGAAATTGAAAGTAGGGTTCATTCGTGCATCCACAGAAAAAAGAGGATATATAACAAAATAAACAAGATGTTTTAATGTCATGAACTTAGAAGGACGCAAGACTGTCAGGCATTTGATTAATTAAGGTTCCTTGTGAGTTTTTACATTTTAGCCATCTCATCTTCTTTGAAGACAACAAGCGCTCAGCTCTGCCATGTTGCCGTCTAGAGAAAATCATCGCTACTTCTCTTTTTAAAAAATTGAAAATCTAATTCGGTACTCTGAAACAAACTAAAACGTGATATTGATTAACATTACTTTTTAAAAAATCTAGTTTTTCAAAAGTCTAGACGTACGATCCAACGTCTGTTTCCGTTAGGAGAAGAAGGAGTCTGTTTCTGTTAGGAGAAGAAGGAGTTGATGAAATTCCACTACCATCCACACAAGCCTGTTTCAAGAATTCCCTCAGCCATTCGAATCAAGATCACCTTCAGCGCAGTCCATGTTGATAACATGCGAATAGCACAGAGCCAGTGAGCCAAAAACAGAAACCACGAAACATTAAGTAATTCTTTTGCGTGTTTATACTCACGCTCATGAAGGGAAACAGATGTTGTTGAGTGATTCTCTATACAAAGAAGTTTATCCACTGCTTTTCCTTCTTTCATGAAGGTGTATTGTGTTGAAGGAAAAAGATTAACAACAGTGGGGTAAGTAGTCAGTATGTACCTGCTGCAAACATTAGTGTACATTTCTTAAACATTTTAGGTAGATGGAAGTAACAGTACCAAATTGTTTTGAGGATCTAAGTCACTACGTCATTAAAAGTAGACGCACATATACACACACACTCACACACACACATACACACACGTATTCGTGCGCATGCACACACATACACTCACATACACACACGCGCGCACGCACGCAAACACACGTGGACACACACACACACGCACTCACACACATACACACACACATACATACACACACAAAGACATAGATTTTTTTGTATCAAGTTGCAATATACCATATATATACACACACACATACACACACACACACACA
>NW_004797486.1:238450-239753 GCF_000002075.1 Aplysia californica | reverse complement strand
ATATATATATATATATACATATATGTGCGTGTATGAATATTATATATATATGTGTACATATATATAGATCTATATATTATACGCAATGTTTCCAAAAAGTTATAAAAAAGCCAAATATGCTCTGATCGTCACGATTTTTGGAAACACAAGTAGTGAGCAGTTGTTAGGCCACACACCCATGCACGATTTTTGCTATTTCCATGAGTACTTTTCATCACAATATAATAAACTATGCTTTAGTAAAATGTACACATTAGTTGTTATATAATAAAAGAATACAAATTATTTACCTGGAAGATGACCCGTAGCTCTTTCCAAAAAAATTCCTAGCTTTCTTTTGATTATTTAAAAACATTTGTTTCATCAAAAGACTCCTCAACTTAGCGAAGCTGATCGCAAATTTCTCTTCCGCCATGAACATGGCGGAAAATCTGCAAGAGAAGCAGCAATACGGCTAAAGTGCATTGTTTGTATTGTTCTCGACTTACTTGTACAGTACAAAGATTTTAGCACACTTGAAATGTCCGGGATGGACAAAGAATAGGACAGTCTCGAATTCAAGACAGGCAGATTTTGCTGTCGCATCAAAAGTAACAGCTCAAGGTATGCATGGAGTGCGTGGAAATGTTTGAAACTCTGACAGATCCACAATTCACAAGACATTCCTGTTGCTCATTGTAATGCGATTTTATCAGGATCTACTAATTGGTACGAAGAAGTACCTTCAAATTTTAACTAGAGCCGGCTTTTTTCTTTACCCTATTCTTTTACATTTACATTTCAGTGCTGTCAATCAAGGACTTTAGTCGAGCTTGTTTTTATATTTTTTTACAATGTGTTTTGCTGACACTTAGCGTGCCTTTGACCCAAGTCGAACTTGGAGATACTTGAGGCCTAAAATAATTATAAGGGTCATTTCCTAAATTCCCCTCCCCTCCCTTCCCTCCTCCCTAAAAAAGAAAAAATCCAGTTCAGTTTGCCTGCTTGTAGCTAATGCAGCAGGACCTTAAGTAGATAGTTTTTCTTTTAAACTAAATGGATTGGTGCGTTCGGCAGTGAAAGATGCGAATACTAGGAAAGATTTTATTGAGGATGCGGTTAGTTCCGCATGATCCGTAAAAACCTCAAAAAGCTGAAGTCATACAACGGACCATTAATTGCGCGACCATAAGTACAAAGTAATGACTGTCTGGAAAGTCTGGGGGAAAGGAGACGAGAAAAGGAAGGAAAACTATATCACTCTAAGTACAATTTTCTACCTCTTCCCGCCCGCCCCCCTCTCTCTCTCTTTCTCCCTCTCTCT
>NW_004797486.1:229104-237759 GCF_000002075.1 Aplysia californica | reverse complement strand
GGGGGAGAGAGAGAGAGCGCGCGCACTCTTTTCCCAACATTTGTCATCCTCATTGCAAAGTATTATTAGAAATACGTAAATTTGTCTTTTAAAAGTGCTCATTGTTCGTACGTGGTCCGGTCCGGTACTGAGTTGAACAAAATGATTTAGCTTCAAATTCCTTTTCAGACTAGTAAACAGACGTATGGGTCAAAGGCATTATAATTATAATCAATAAGACTCATTTGAAAATCTGAAAATCTGGATGCCGTCCAAATGCCACATAAGTTATCGAGTGGGACATAATGTATCTCTTCCCTGTCTTCTGAGCAGCCTTCTGTCAGTTACATCTATGTGGCCAATGTTCCAGCAAAAAGAAACAACAACAAGAGCAAAAATAAAAGACATAAAAGTACAGGTTGTGTGTTAGTTGGACTTAAATTCTTCAAATTAAAAATCCTTGCCTCTTCCAGCTCTTAACAGTCTTACTTACGTCTCGACTTCTCGTGTTTGTGAAATCCCCGCTTCAGCACCCGGGTGGTTGGAACAGGACAGTGGTAGGAAACGCTTGTTTTCTAACCGTCCTTTGTAATTCTGTTTGTCAGTGTTGATTCTTCTCCGGGATCTAAATGGGCCAGGATATATCATTTCGATGAGCTACTCCTTAGCTGAAAACTTCACAAACAGCAAGGAAAAAACAACAACTCGCACCAACATCAAAAAGTGCATCACTTCGGCTGCTCGCCCAATGTCATTAGCTGTGAACACCCTATCTTCATCTGGACAAACGTCTTTAATAAATGCTTCGACACGAGCGGTTTATCCACCCAGGCATCACCTTCTTTTTCTTTTCAAATTTTCAATCAAATAAAATTTTATTTCATTTCTCTTTCTTGTAATCTGCTCTCAATCTACGCCTCTTCACTCGCCGTTTTTACTCTTTGCTTTAATTATTCATCTGCTTTCCCATCGCTTGCTCCCTCTGAGCCCATTCCTTTGCCCCCTAACGACCCTTTGCCGGATTCCTCATTCGACATGGCAATATTTTCTCCTCAACTAAGGCATGATTTTCCTCCCACACGAGACACTCTTAAAGAAAAACAAATATAAAAATCTCACTTTTTCTATAGGATATCTTGTACCCGACTTTGTTTCGACTATAAATGTGCCTCGTTATTAAACAAAGTGTTGGAATTCAATCGTCTTTATGCCAAAGTTCCATCGTGTGTTATCACACGAGAAATAGAAAACCCCATAAAATCTCAAGAATACTCAGCTAGGGTTCAAACCCAGAGTGACTTCCTGAAAGCTGGCTGTTTTATGAATTGAGAATATAACTCAGAAAGACTCGTCGACGGCGCACATGCTACAAGAGACAACAATTTAAAAGTGCAATCCAAAATCCTGACCGCTCGTCTAGGACGTCTGAAAGTTGGCGATATATTGATGCGTTGAATGAGTAATAGCTTTTACAGACCTTTATAAAAGCGAAGACCTAATCAGCAAAATCCTATTTTGCAAATTTTACTACTCTGTGAAATCGGCAAGTAACCGAATTCCTCTGCTCTTGTGCTCTATTTTAAAGCAAGTTAAGGCCGCTTTTTGCGTTAATAACGCTTGGTTATTATTTCTTAATGCCCAGAAAAGGCTCTTTACCGTTGTGCTAATGGGGCCATGTATTGTTCGTTTTAAAAAACACACGAAGTCATCTTTATGGAAAAAAATTGGTCCATCGATTTATTTTTCGTCAATGTGTTTTTGTCTATCTGTTCCACAAATGCTGTGTTTCATAAAGCTATTTTTGTCATTCATGAACGTCTACTAAAGAATATAAAATATCTGCATCCTTTTCATGTTCTGTCAGCCATTTTTTGTATTCCTTTCTCTTTTCCAGCTTGCATGGTACCAACACCATTCAATTTTCTCTCTTTCTCTCTTTCTTTCTCTCTTCTCTCCCTCCTCCCATCCCCCCTCCTCTCTCTCTCTTTCTCTCTCTCTCTCTCTCTCTCTCTCTCTCTCTCTCTCTCTCTCTCTCTCTCTCTCTCTCTCTCTGTCTCTTTCATTCTCCTCTTCGGTCTATTTATCTTTCTATCTATATAAATTGAACAGGTGAAGGCATACAACCGGGGTTCTCACGCTTCCATTCTCTCTCACTCTCTCTCCTAATCCTCTCTATCTCTTTCTATCTCTCTCTCATACACACACATAAACACACACACAAACACACACGCACCCCCCCCCTCTCTCTCTCTCACTCTCTCTCTCTCTCTCTCTCTCTCTCTCTCTCTCTCTCTCTCTCTTTCCCGCTCTCTCCCTCACCCTGTCTCTTTCATTTAAAAAATCTATCGTATTCACCCCCCCTCTCTCTCTCCCGCCCCTCTCTCTCCACCCCTCTCTCCCTTTCTTTCCATGTCGTTCCCCCATTGTCTCTCTCTCTCGGTCTCTCTCTTTCTGTATCGAATTATCTGTAAACCTATGTATCGATTGTTCTAGCTTGGTTTCTCTAACTCCTAAACAATTTTGGGCTCCCAAAATTACAACAAAACATCTTATAACTACGACGCGCTTGTCTTAGTATGCCTTTTTGTATCTCCCTCTCTCTCTTTGCCCCCCCTCTCTATCTCTCATTCTCTCTCTCTTTCTTCCCCCTCCCACTCTCTCACTCTCTCTCCTGCTCTCTTCTCTACGTTTCCTCTCCCTGAGTCTCTTACTTTCTCTATCACACTGTATCTCTCTCACCGTCTCATTCCTCGGCTCTCTCTTTGACTTCTCTGTCTCGACGACTACCTTTTCAGCACAGAGCTTTACTTCAGCAACACAAGCAGTCTTACTTTAATTAGTTTCCGCTGATTACAGCCATTCATTTCGGCGTCTGCTAAATCGAATGTCTTTTCCGGAACCATCTTGTTAAACCTTACGGTATCATCCCATCTGGTCTAGCCGTTGATGACATGGTATTAGTTTGTATTGGTCGTAACAGTAGATTGTATCTAAACCTATTTCTGTCCGTGGCAATGTGTCTCTTAAGTATGATTAAGAGTTACGTACAAGACAACATAATAGCTTATTTTGTCACCTCTATTTGTAGAGATGACAACACCTGTGGCATTGAGACAGAGAGGACTCAATTGTCTCTGTAGACTGACTTGGATAACTTGAGGACACTGTAAATACTAGACTAAACATATCATTAATATCTATTATACCCGATAATGTAATCTGTGGCGACTGTTCCAATAATCCGGATTATGCTGCCTGAGGGGCCTGTGAAACTCATCCTCATTATCATGATAAAGTACCAGATCTAAAACACATACGCGATCATGGTTTTCCATGTATTTCTTTGTTCGGACGCCCTAGAAATTATTATCTTGGTGTTTCTCCGTCACCCATCTATTAAAAATTTCCAAGTTAGTTGCTCTGGGTCTACCCAAACTCATTTGCCATCTATATTTCCTGTAAGAGCAAGATGTTGGAGGCTTAACGTCAATTCAAGTGACCCAGAAACTGCATTTGTCTCTTCCCTATTGTTTTTAGTAGTGGGCGGGCTTCGTGGGCTTCTTCTAGTACGAACTACATCGTTTGATTTCCATTCCTTCCATGAAATTGTCAAGTCTCCCAAGAAACCGACGAAAAGTGTTTGTATGTTTAATAGACTGAACCTGCCAATTATTTCCTACGTGGGGGCGTACATTCACATTCATGGAAAAACACGTGATATAGAATTCAAAGGATGTGTTGGGTTACAATGGTCTGTGGACGCCCTTGTGTGGATTTTTGTTGAAGAAATAAGAGAATTTCAAAATCACGAGTGGAGAGTAATGGAAATGGGAAAATAAATGGATAATTAGATTCTTCTTTGGAGTAATGTGCTCGACGCAAGTTGTTTAAGGGAATCGAAAAAATGCCGACATTGCAATAACGAGCTTTTTGTATGGCCTTAACTTTTCTTCTGTTCGTCTTTTTTCTGCGGAGTAAAAAGGGCTGAATTATTGCTTCCTTCAGGACCTATGATAGTTGTTTTTTGTTTACAGTAGATTTTTTTTTCATTGATATTTGTACACTGACAAAACAAAATGCTGCACACTCGAAAAAAGATAAGAATATCTACATATTATTTTTTCTTGAACAACGGTGGGAGTTTATTGTTTCTCTCTTATTTAAAATGCTTTTTGCTCTACATGGGTCAAAGGAAAAACATCGTTCGGTGGTAGCGTGTAATATTATTTCTTAATTATCTTGTTATTTTAGTTGTGGCCTCGATTGGTGTTGTTCATTTGCATTACTGTCATCACTGTTGTTATTGTTCTCGTTCTTGTCTTTGTTTTGTGACTGTTTTTGCTCTATTTACAGCTGGTAAACATGAAACTAATGAGGCTTATCACTTTTAGATTTTAGGGAGATAGAATCACTTGTTTTGAGGCTTCCTATTAGCCTAGTACGGGTTTAAACCTAACTCTTTAATGTTCGGCAGCAAACATAATAGTACTATTATACAATCGTCTTTAACATTCCGTTCTTTCTCACGTTTGCTCTCTCTTTGTGTCTCTCGTTCTCTCTCTTTTCTTATATTTCTTTCTCTCTCCCGCTCTTTTTCTGTCTGTCCACACAAATATTACATGATATAAAACACACACACGCACGCACATAGTCACACACACACAAACACACACACACACACACACACACACACACACACACACACACACACACACACATACACAAACATAACCTACTTGTCTTGGAAGGAAAACCCAGCGGAGTAAAACTCTCTAGCATCTAGGGTTAACAAAACGAAATAATACAATTAACGAAACCTTGCATGCGCAGTCACAGGGCAGCCTGAGTGTTTGCCCCTTGTGCGGGTTCTGGGGAGCCTGGTGAAGAGGTCACACAAGTGTTGAACGGGTGATTTCCCCTGCTACATCTGACAGAAACACCGAGTGAGCGGTGAATGCTTCTCGGTTCAAAGTGAGCACTCGTGGCTTTTTGTGAACACTTATTGGTAATAAGTCATTAGGAAAAGAAGCTCAGTTCCTACATTGTTGTTCTTAGTTCTTCATCCGTGGAATTGCTTTTTTTGTGCTTGTTACGGGTGGGATGGGGAGAAGGGAAGGGCTTGGGGAGGGGGGGGGTGTACATAAGCTTTCGACTGGTTTTCGTTCGAATAATTGTCTAAGTACTGTAGGAATGTATCATGCATAATGATTAAAATTAGGTAAGTTAAAAATGTGTTTCCCTCGTACTGTCACTGCGACCCAAATTCGGGCTCTATTTAGAGGAAAGCGCCAATAGGCAGTAGACAAAAGTCAACCAGACAACACCGAAAACTTCAGCAACCCAGAGATGATGCTCTTTCCCACAGGGATCTGTATAGGTGAATTCGTGAAAAAGCCCAAGACAAACACGACTCTGATGACACAAATCAACCAATCGACGACCGTACAACAACAACAACATGTCTACATTACTCCTCTTAGCCGTTAGGATTCTCATCATATCGGCTCCATTGCGTGTGCATATACAGTTGTACTGATTTACAGCCCACTGGGTATAGCGGTGTGATCGGGCAATTAATGCGTTCCTCATTGAACTGGTTCATAAATCACCAACGATCTGCCACTGGTCCGAGAGCGTTATGAGAGGTGAGTACGTGCAAATTATATGATGGATGCTCATCAGCCGGCTGTATGTGGGCATGTACTCAGTCTGTGCCTAGTCATTTTGGCATCCACCGGTAGTGTTATGCTCATCTCTGAGCCGGATAAAGAGGGAGAGGGAGAAAAAGCCCAGCTCATGCCCGACCCCATGTGGAAAACTTGCTGCATTGGAAAGCGGTTTTAACGGCGTGATAACGTCTTGCTTTATGTTTTAAGACTAAGGTTGTTGGGGACTTTGGCACGGTTGGTTACAAACTGAACTGTTCTAGGTAAATGTCCAGCTTAGGTCTTCCTTTTTAACCCTATCCATACGCCCTGGGGTCATTTTGTACCACCGGGGTTGTGTTCTTCACATTTTAGAATACTTCTAGTACGAAGATCTCTTTGAATCTTTCAGTATTTCTCAAAAAATCATTTTGACACCCTGCTCTGCAAAGCGTACGATCGGATTAATGAGTAAATTTAATTTCTTCTTTGGAAAGTGGTTGCACAGAGTTCCCCACGTCGTATGGAATCGATAGTAAAACACGACGTTCGGATGGGGCTAAAATACATGTAAGTCGAAAATGTCATGTTAAATTTATGATTTTGTTCGACAAGAATAAATATCAATGCTGAAAGAAGATGCCTGTCCAGATCTATGTTTTCCGGTCATGACATGACAGGACATTCAAGGTTCCTTCGGTCTCTTTTGTGGGGTGTATACCATTTAAAATTCAATCGATCTCTTTAGCGGGATGTATACCATGCGGTGTGGGTTGACCTGAAGAACGTAAATTGTACCAATTTAGGAGAGAAACATAATATTCCTATTGTTAAAAACAAGCTTCCTTACGAGCAATTACATTTTTATAGGTGATGATATTGCTTTTTGTTCACGCGATGAAGTGCAGGTGCGAGACCTTTTGCAGAGGTTCAAGACATCATTTTGCCTCTCTAAATGTTGGTTCTTATGCCTTCATGGAATGCTCATTCCCTCTAAGCTCAGTGTCCTGTTTGGTTCACGGGACCTTGTGCTCCGCCTTCGAAATATCTCACTCTGAACATCAACAAGGATAGAATAGGCATCATCATCAACAACTCTCTCTCTCACTCTCTTTCTCTCTCTCTTTCTCACTCTTTCTCTCTCTCTCTCTCTCTCTCTCTCTCTCTCTCTCTCTCTCTCTCTCTCTCTCTCCCTCTCGCTGTCTCTCTCTCTCTTGCCCTTTTTAACTCCCAGTGGAGCACAGGCCATCAACAGCATTACTCCAGCGAAGCCTGTCCTGAGCATCCTTTTCTATCTGTTTCCATGATATCCCCGCTTTTTCAATTTCCGCTTGTACCGCTCGCCTCCATGTCATCTTTGGTCTTCCCTTCTTTCGTTTATCATCAACAAATATTTGCACCTTATAAAAAAATTGCTCTTTACTTTACCCGACAAGTTTCTTTGAAGAAAGGGAAGCTCACTGTCTTTTCAGGAGAGGAACAAATAGAAAACAAAAATAACATCGGAACAATACAGAAACGGCCTCTTTTATAACCGGCCTCCATACTGTTTTAATCCAAAGGACACTGGGCAGAAATTTCACAATACAATATTTTAATTAGAAAAGTTGCTCAATAGGGTCTGCAACAATATATCTTCTGTCACATCGTTTTATTAATATAGCATTCTCGCGGGAACTCTGTAATTTGCCTGATGAGCCACAAACCTTGTGACAATCGGTCGATATCACTGTTTGTGGCCCCATGTGCCAGGAATTATCTTGACGTAGGGGATACGATAAGGAGCTTGCAACGTCAGTCAAAAACAAAGGCTCAATCAAAGCTACGAGGGCCAATATGTGCCTCATTTGCTGTCAGGGAGGGTTACTGAAATAGCTCTTTGTTGTTTGGAGGGGGGGGGGGTATCTGAGAGGTTGAGAAAACCCTTTTATCTCCTTTTTTATACGAACTAATAAAAACAACTCAGTTTGGTAGACGGACAGACGGAAAGAAATAATAATATGGATGGATAGACGGAAAGGTTGACATAATAATAATATAAGATATAGGTCGATTGATCGAATATACATAGAATATAATAATATTTACGAACACCGGTGCGCCCCAAGGTTGTGTAATCTCCCTTGTCTTGTTTACGTTCTACACCAACGAATGTACTTTTAGTAACAAAAACATCAAGCTAATAAAATTTGCGTATGATTCCACTCTCTAAGATTTAAAACAAAAAATGAGATCCAGTTCAGGGACGCAGTACATATATTTACAAATTGATGTGATAACCACGTCCTTTTCCTAAATGTAAACACGACAAGGGAATTTATAATAGACTTTAGAGTAAAAAAAACAACAACTAATTACAACCACTATTTATCAAAGATGATGAAATGGAGGTTGTAAACTCCTACTAAAATCTTGGAATAACCATCGACAACAGGCTTAACTGGCGTCCCCATTCTGCTCTTGTACATACGAAAATGAATCAAAGAATGTTCTTTTTTAGGGAACTAAGAGGTTTTCATGTAGGTAATAAGATTATGTACCGTTTTTACCATTCCATGATCGGAAGCGTGTTGCTACAATTTTGTATTAAAATTTTTCTGTTAGGTGAAGAGTGAAGAGTTGAAGGCAAAACAAATTTGACAGAATCGTTAAAAAGGCCAACAAGTTTTCTGGATATGATTTTACTAGAATTGATGAAATGTACAAGATCACAATTATAAAAAGATAAACAGCATCATAAGCGACCCTTTCCACACACATTGTAAGATCATGCAGTGGCAGATACGTACCACTAAGAACAAAGAAAGAAAGATATTAAATAAGTTTCTTACCTTCTAGTATAACGCTCTTGTCGGATTAAACGCCAATGTGTATAGCTGTTTCGAATATTTTATACATGTATCGGTATAAATCTAAAGGTCTTGTGATAAATTCCTGCATGTGGTTGAATTATGCTTCTGATGTCATATGTGCATTATTGCGAGCTTTACTTTTCCCTTTATATTGAATTTTAATGAGAGTAATATATACT
>NW_004797486.1:221419-227900 GCF_000002075.1 Aplysia californica | reverse complement strand
GTGTCCCGCGCGCTCATATGACCTTATGCAGTTGCGAGCGCCGTAAAACCCTATACTAAACAAACAAACAACAAAAACGCAATTTTCCGTTCGCCAGGTCTGTACACGCTTGTTTGAAAAAAAGATATATTTAAAGAAGTGTTTATTGTCGTTTATGCATTTTCTAACCCTTGTGAACTGTTTTAATCACACACTTCAACTGATTTGGATATATTGTCTTCCCTCTTTCGGAGTACCCCCTCTAGACAAATTCGCACACAGCATAAATCGAAACTCAATATTATAGATCTGTAACTCTTAGTAAACTGCATGGACATCATTTACATGTATGCAGACCAAGGAACGTCTTCACATCTCACTGTTTACCTGAGAAATTCTGTTCCACTTTCTCGGCAGCGCGACCCCAAAGTGCTGCAGATTCGCAAAACGGCCTCTTGTACGCACTTTGCGGTTCACGTCATCTCATATAATATTATTTGCGCTGTTTGAGACATGTCCGGTACGAACACGGTCCAGTCCATGACATTCATATTATGACCTTCCAGAAGCTGTGTTGTTTGTTACATGGGCTGTATGAGAGCACGAGTGTAGTGTTGGATGACTGGGAGGTTCTGATTTTTTCCCCCATGCTGTTTCGCACAGTGAAGACGGCGCAGTCGTCGTCGATTCGCTAATAGCAGTCCTAAATAATACGGCGGTTTTTTTATCTTGAACTTACTACTGGACGCCTCTCGGTGATGGAAGCAACATTTTTACGCACTCCTTGCATGCTCTGAGCTGTTACTTTTGCAGGAATGAAATGATTCCACAGAAGCGACATCAAAATCGGTCTGTCTTTGTAGGTCTGGTCACTTGAGCTGGTCCTATTCTTTGTCTTTCCCCGCCATTTAAGTGTGCTAAAATCTTGAGAAAAGTCGAGAAACTATACGAGCACTGCAACTTAACCGTCTGGCTGATTCTTGGGTAGATTTTCCCGCCTTGGACTTGGCAGAGGCAAAACATGCAGTCAGCTTCGCTAAGTTGAGGTGTCTTGTAAAGAACCCCCCCCCCCCCCCCCCCCCCAAACAAATCTGATGATAAACATTTCAGAACTTTTTTTCAGAGAGAACTTATTTATCATCATCTAGGTGAATTAAAGTCTTTACGTGAGTAATATTGCGTCTCAAGAGCATATTTTACCAAAGCATATTATGTTGAAAAGTACTAGTGGAAATAACAAAAATCGTGCAAGGGCAATAGACGCCAAACTCTGCATTGAAGCTGACGTAAGTTGTTTCAGTAAGTTTTTGCAACAGTTTCAGCAAAATAAAATCTTGTTAATGAAGTGAGATAACTATATTATGGTTTTTAAATTATTCAACAGCACTATATTAAAACTATTAGTACACGTGTTAAGAATGTTAGTCTATAATTCACTTCCTCTAAGTCTGTTTGTGTTTTTTTTTTAACCCATAAAATGTGAGGTAGGGTGATGAAATCAGGCGCTTGTCAAAGTAATGAATAAAAAGAAACTTGCATTTTTTCCCCGGTATCGCACTTTAAAAAAAATCGAAATGTTGTTTTTTGGTTCAACACGTTTTATGTCCGTTAAAGAACCCGTGTCTATGTGGATTTTTACTGAAAAACGTTAATTAAAGCACAAAAAATGTAAATTGTTAGTTTCCACAAACTCTCAAGCTTTGTAAATAACCAAACTTTGGTTGCCATTTTCTCGCTAAATTCACCACTGAAACCAGGCGACCCTCACATTCAATCGCAAATACCTTGACTTGTATTCAATATAAAAATGGATATTTCTTTCAACGACAGCAAAGCAAATGAACAATTTTAAGACGATACCAATAACTCCTCAAGCCCAAACATTGACGAGAGCCTGATTCCACCGCGTCTTAACACAAATAAAGCCTTATTTTTGCTTTTAAAACATGCAGCGTCTGTCGGAAAATGATTGACAGTGAGCATTGGGGATGTATCAGGCTTTAAATACACGATGAGATGTGACTCAAAGGCGCATTACGAATGAAAGACCTGGAAGTGGTAGACTTCGGATCACAACGCAGAGACAAGACCTACTCATCCACCGCGCTCACCTTCAGATTGCGTCCTTCATCACTGTGGCACGTACGTAATGTCCCTGGATAAAGACCAATCTCAGAGAGAACTGACCAGACACAAACGTTAGATGAACTTGGGCAATAGATAGAAAGAATATAACAGCAGATTCCGTCACCAATTGGTCGCTTTTTAAGCAAAAGGGGACTTTCCCGAAAAATGCTGTTTGCAGAAAATCGAAGGAAAAGTTTTTGTCCCTTGTTCAGTTTCTTTAAAAGACAAGGAGAGTTTTCTCTATAACCAAACACATATACACACCTATGAAACCAACCTTCTCCTATAGGTAGGCCAATGCACACTTTTGGTGTAGGTCAAGATTTCTGGAAACCCCCGAAATCTGTGTTAGCCCGCTTGTCCTTAAAAGCGACCACTTTATCCAACAACTTACCTTTTCCAGGCGTCGACGGTGTCAGTCAGTCATTTGTGTAGCATGCAGTGGACATACACGGTACTGATTTTGCAGATTCGGAAATTAGGGGGCTCAATTTTTGGTGGATACGTTTGTGCAAAAATGAATACTCTATCGCAAAATACTTATCCTATTGAATTTTCCCCTGATGTGTGTATCATCTATAAAAGAGATGGATTTTTAAAGGAAAATTGGTTTTGCAAGTACAATATTTGATTCATGAAAACTGATTAGGTATTAATGTAGCTATAAATATTATGTGACACTTTTCAAAATAATGTACAAGACATCTGACGTGCCATGCATTATTATAAGCGACATTACAAACGCAACACTTCGTTCGCAGAGCCTATACATGTTTGTATCAAATGAAGATAGATTTTAAAAGAAGTTGGTTTTTTTAAAAGTTTATTCTTTTTCCAACAAATGTGGACCATTCTTATCACATACTTCTCAAATGATTTTAATACTTTGTTTTCCCTCTTTCGGAGTACCGCTTCTAGACAAATTTGCAGATAGGCACAAATCGAAACTTAATAAAGATCTTGCACTCTTAGTAAACTGCATTGCCATCATTAACTTGTATAAAGACCAAAAGATGTCTTGTCATGGATTTTATAATATTTTGAATGTTTTGTTGAGAAATTCTGACCCACTTTAGCGGCAGCGTGACCTCCAATTACAGCAGATTCGCAAAACGGCCTCTTGCACGCACTTTGCGGTTCAGTTTATCCCTCATGCAGAGAATACGGATCTGTTGTCGCGCATTCGTTAATAGGAGATCTTAATAAGACGTTCTTGTTCCAGATCTTGGATAACTGCTCGGCGGCTCATATTGATGGAAGAAGCGTTTTCACGCACTCCTTGTATGGCTTGAGCTGTTACTTTTGAAAGAAGGAAACGATTTCGCAGATGTGGCAGCAAAATCTGTCTGTCTTGAGTAAGGCAGGTCACTCTAGGCTGGCCTATTTTTTTGCCTCTCCCGGAAATTGCAAGTATATTAAATAATTCTTTGGATACCTCGAGAAACAATACACGCACTGGATTTTAGCCGTCTTGATGTTTCTCGGGCAGATTTTCTCGCCTTGAACTAGGCGGAGGCAAAACTTGCGGTCAGCTTCGCTAAGTTGAGGCATCTTGTAATGAAAATGAAAGGAAAATCAAAACTGAGCGGAAAAATGTCCGGACTTTTGTTTGGAAAGAGTCACTTGTCATCTTCTAGGTGTATTAAATTACATGTATGTACACCAAAGAACGCGTCACGGTGCTGTAATGAAAAGTATTCGTGGAAATGTAACAAAAACTTGCATGGGCGTGTGAACTAACAACTACTCACCTCTTTCTAAAAAAATCGTGGCGATCAGAGCTTAATGGGCTTACTTACAGCCTTTTAAAAACGTTGGGTGTAATGGGTTCAGCATATTATGTGTGTGTGTATGTGTGTGTGTATGTGTGTGTGTGTGTGTGTGTGTGTGTGTGTGTGTGTGCGCGTGTGTAAGTGGTGGAATCAAGTGCTCGTCAATTTTGGGAATATTATGGAGAAACTGTTATCATGTTAAAGCTTTTCTTGAACTTGGAGAAGAGAAAGACGTATAATTGTTTGATCTATTTTGCATAGAATAGGGAGTATTTGTCGGGGGGTGGGGTGGTGGTGGAGTATTTTTGTTACAAATGTAATTAGCGACAAAATGACTGACGATATCTGGTGACTTCTAAAGCTGAAAACTGACATCAGTTCTACAAGCTAATACATTTTTGCTGTTAAACAACATTTTTTCCAGAAAAATTCACCCTAAAACGTGTTATAATAGGTGTAGATGTTTTTTGTGGAAACCAAAAAAGCGAAAATCCCACGAAAAAAGCTCCCTAAAAAAAGAAACAACAACAAAAAACAACAACCCAGAACAGAGTTCGCCCAAGAATTGGATAAATACTGATTTCTATGTTCCCCCCAAAAATTAACGAACGCCAAATTATTCCGTGATGTTTGTTTTATTTCAATCAGTGTCGCAATGTGAAAAGGGAGTTTTTCTACTGCCAGATGGAAGGCTTGGGTCTAGGGACGCCGTGACACGTCCGTATTTCCCTAACTCCATCCATGAATGTCTTCCTAGTTCGCCCTTTAGTTTTGTTGCCTTTGGATTTGTTGGCAGTCATGTAAGAAACTCGTACCATCTGATTCTTTAGTGTTGGATGTGATGCGTCTTGTCATTTTGTGCGTACCACTTTTTTCTGATCACTGTTTTGTTGCTGTTGTTGTTGTTTTTTTAAATCTTGTCTTGCCTGGTCTTGTTTTTTGTTTACCTAAGACATCGCAATCTGCATTTTAAAAAACGCTTTACTCTATTGTTTTATTCACTAACATGGTCAGGCTTGGCATTCATACACAAGTGCTCGGATAAAAATACTGTTGATCAATTTGGCCCTTGTCTTCAAGGGGATAGGTTTTTTTTTGTAGTGGAGAAAGCTAGTACTATACCTTTTTGTACACTTGTTTCTATTTCTCTATTCATTCGAGTGACTTTGGTAGCCTCGTGGTTAGGCTACCGGACTCGTAATCGTGAGATTGTGAGTTCGGGGGTTCGAGCCTCAGCTCAGTCCAACGTTGTGTCCTTAGGAAAGGCACATTACACGAATTCCCCATTTGGCTCGGTCCTTTTGGAGATGGACGTTAAACTCGGAGGTCCAGCATCTTAAATTACTTAATACTGTTGATAGGGGCGTTACAGACATCCTTTATCTTCAATATTCTTCTGACGGGAAAATGAGTATAAAATTAAATAATCTGGCTCATGGAACAAGCTCCGAAATAATCAAGAGGCTACGATGCAACAGTCACTGAAGAACCCACCAGATTGTACTACGAGCCTCTGAAGAACAAGGAAAGCAAATTCAATCTACTGCAGCAGTTAAAAGAAGTACAAATTAAACGTACTGCTCTGAGACCGTTGGCCTTTTTATGATAATTCCTATTACAGAAGAGATGCTGAGAAGACACCTCACCAAGAGTTTACTTTACTGTCTTTACTCCATTATCATGCAAATTGCACCCTACCCAACGTGTGTTTGTGTTTTGTGTCTGCTTGTGTGTGTGTGCGTGTGTGTGAATTTATGCATGTGTGTGTTTGTGTGTATATGTGTGTATGTGTTTGTGTGTATGTGTGTGTGTGTGTGTGTGTGTGTGTGTGTGTGTTTGTGTGTGACTTTTCAAATCTTTGCCTGGTGCTAACGTTCTCCCATGTGCATGTACTGTATTCATTATTTTGCCATTTTTGACAAATAACTAAACTTTTTGTTTTTAATTTCAACCTACGATGCTCAATGAGTTTGTATATGAAATGTGCATATTAGAAAAAGCACTGTTGCTCATGGACATGCATCATCCAGCCTTTTAATTTTGACAAAGACCAATAAATACTGGTATTTCTATTGAGTGGAAACCACGAGAGTGCAAATTATAACGTTTTAATAACGAACCGACAAAGAATCGAACCCTAACCTCCCTGATCTCACTAAGGTGTCCTGACCACCACCTACCCAGGTCGGTCCCTCTGTCGTACGGAAATATTGTCGTTTACGAGTTTGCATCTTACATACATTTTGCCGTGATCAAGCCTCGTAACCGATATAGTCGTCGCTTACGAGGTCTGATCACAACCTCGGAAGTGTAATCTTTCCTCGTAAGCGTCATAACAAACGAAAAACAACTTTCGTTTTTTAAAAGTAACTAACCCCTATTTAGATACCCTATTTTGAGTAGTTTTATGGGGGGAAATGCAAAGGTTTGACAACGTCGTTTCAATTAAAATAAATCAGTTTTTTTTCCATCTCCTGAAAAATTATCTCTCTGGCGCTTATGAGGTCTGATCTCGGGACATCTATCTATCTATCTATCTATCTATCTATCTATCTATCTATCTATCTATCTTTCTCTCTCTCTCTCTGTCTCTCTCTCTGTCT
>NW_004797486.1:218379-221242 GCF_000002075.1 Aplysia californica | reverse complement strand
GGGGAAGCGATCCCCCCTGGCTGAGAGGGAAAGATTTCCACTCACCCCCGCGCTTGCGGCTGCGTCTCGCACGCACAGAAGGCCAGCCCGCCGTTCTCCTCCCTCACGCGAACTGCCAATGAATCAACAAAGCCGACCGACGTCTCTCTAGATGAGCGCGGCACGACACGGATAACAAAGCTCTATATGATGTCGTCGCGCGCATTTCGAAGAGTGAGGAGATCACCACTGTTTTGACAACTTCAACTTACTTCAGAAAAGCCATCTCCTTTTCGGACCAGCTATCCACTGTACGTTCGTTTCTTATGATACAAGGATATGTATACGTCTTCTACCGATTTTACGGACCAGAGTGCCCTTTGTGTTTTCTTTACTGATGTTTGAGGACCCTTTGAACGACTTAGATTTCCTAACAAGCGTGTTTTTTTTTTTTCTTAAACGCGCACTGGCATTTATCGGTAGATGAAAAAGTTCTGGAAATTTTAACGGATTTTAACGATTAATATCGTGATGGCTTTGTTGGCTACCGTTGGTATTTGAGGCTACTAACGGTTTTGCACTAGATTAGAGAATCAAACTCAAGTCTCTAACAAGAAAAATGTTTTAAAACTTTTTTTTTTAATCATATTTTTTTTAAACTTAAGAAAAACAACAAAAATCATTAAAAAACCCAGAACAATTACAGCCAGAAAAACAAACAACCAAAGAACAAACAAACAAATAAGTAACCAAACAAAAGTTAGCGCTTTTAAGGTCATTCCCAAAACAACAAAAATCTTCTTGTGGAATCGTTAGCTTAACTTGAACAGTTTTTCACATACATGTATTATGTTCGCCTCTGGTACACGATGCGTGTTCCAAAATTAATGAACGCTTCAAAATGTCTATCAAATATATTTTCGTTTTATTTGTTACGAGGAATATTCCATCTCGATTCCAGTCCGGGGAGAAAACGAACTACCAGTAATTTGGTGTAGCGAATAAGCGCTTCACAGTCGCACACAGACGACCTGAGTTTAATTCCCATGCGAGGGGAATTTTCATCGAGTTTCGCGGTCTTTCTGCTGGGAATTTTAAAAATCCAATTCGGTCCAGGCTGGCCGTGACAAGCAAGGTCGAAAAAGCTCCTCCTCAAAGACCCACACTGTGTCGATGGGGGCGTTTTACAGCTACATTAAAACATCACGATTAGATAAAAGTGTAAACGACCGACCTACTTAGTGAGTTATAGTGCACTTAACCCTATCCGTACGCCGTGTTTTACCATCGTATCCATACGACGTGGGGAACTCTGTTGTGTCAACACTTTCCAAAAAGGAAATTTACTCATTAATCCGATTGTACGCTTTGCATAGGAGTCAGTCAAAATGATTTTTTGAGAAATACTGAAAGTTTCAAAGAGATCTTCGTACTAGAAGAATTCTAAACTGTGAAGAATACAACACCGGGGGTACAAAATGACCCTAGGGTGTACGGATAGGGTTAAGCAAAACAGTACCGGACGAACAATGCGAGGAGACAAACATACAGCACAGGAAATTGTTTTTTACTGCCAGCTTGGTGATGACCGTTGGCGCAGACAGGGTCGTTCGATTAGCCTGGCTTTTAGTCTCATTCATCTTTTTTTTCGAAAGTTTTGCGTCCAACCCGTCTAACTCAGCGTAGGCTAGATGGCTGAACCTTAATAACTACCAAGCGCCCAGCTCTGCAGCTCTCGAGGTGCTACTCAAAACTCACAATCTTCCTGTCAGAGTGGTGTCATTTTCTCTCAGTGCGTACTGTATTATTTTGCCAACCCCTCTTTCATCCCAATATTATTTCAAAAGAAAAGCGGTTTGCGACTCGTCTTCAAAACCGCCTATCTGCACTGACATGACATATTTTTTATTATGTTATGGGTTGAAACATTGTAATTTACTCTGTTTAAAGTTCACGTCACGGAAGATAGATGCTGTAAGAAAAAAAAAAAAGTAAGATATCGTGGTGAAATCAGGCGCTCGTCAAAATAATGAAATCGGAGAAATCGGCATTTTTTTGGCCCATGGGCAATTTTTTCCTATTTTTCTTCGTTATTGCCGCAACACCTTTTATGTTCATTTAAAAGCACATTTAAGTATGGATTTTTAAATGAAAAACATTGACTAAAGGCACAAAAAATGTAAATTTTCAATATGCAAAGACTATCATGCTACGGAAGCTACTAAACTTTGAATGTCATTTTCTCTCTAATTTTACCCATGAAACCAAGCGACCCTGACCTCCTTCAACCGCAAATATTTCGACATAAACGTGCTTTTTTTCTTTCCCAACCAGAAAGGCATATGAACAGGCTTTAAAGTGATACCAATAATCCCATATGCCCAAAAGTTGACGAGCGCCTGATTCCACCACACCGTGACACAAAATGTATCTTTGGCGTCAGCTAATGCTGTGCACACATGCGTTCGCCTTTTGTGATTGAAACTCTTGACAGACGCCTCATGACGTGAACTGCAGTATATTAGAACTTCTAGATTTTACTCATTTTACACACGCGTTCTGGCCCTTGGACACGCAGTGTTTTGGGGTTTAACACTTAAAAATAGAAGAATAATTACAACGTTATCCATACATATTTTTAATCTGCTTTATTTTCCTAACACTAACACATAAAAAGGCAGACAAAAACCTGCGTGTTATGAAATATGTCTATTCACGTTTCTGATTTCTGTATGGTCGTTCGAAATGTATTGCAACATTGCTATTGTCTTCTGCTTATCAGACATACCTGTCCTTCATATCTTTAAGAGTTAAACAACATCACGATGCCAAAAGCTCCAGCATGGTTTGGAGGTAAAAGTAAATTTCGACCCCCCCCCCTCCA
>NW_004797486.1:215964-217210 GCF_000002075.1 Aplysia californica | reverse complement strand
TTATGTATGTATGTATGTATGTATGTATGTATGTATGTATGTATGTATGTATCTATTGTGTGTGTGTGTGTGTGCGCGCGCATATGTATTTCTCTCTCTCTCTCTCTGTGTCTCTCTCTCTCTCTCTGTCTCTCTCTCTCTCTTTCTATCTCTGCTTACGTGAATGTGGGTTTGTATGTGCGTGTGTGTATGTATGTGTGTGTCTTTGTGTATGTGTTTGTGTGTTAAAATGTGTATGTGTGTGTGTGTGTGTGTGTGTGTGTGTGTGTGTGTGTGTGTGTGCGCGTGACGTGCACATACGGCTCTAAGCGAACTTTTCCTAAATGGCACGTACAATGTGAGTTCCAAGAATTTCATAGCAACCTTCCCCGTACATTTGATCTTCCAACAGCAGACATTCATACTTGAGACAACTCTGTGTCCGCTTGTCAGTATCCCTCCCATCATTGCCGCCCTGGTCCGCGCTCAGATTGCAAACCTCTCTGCCCTCAGACGCCCTTCCTCTCTCCTCTGGCCTTGTCGCGGAGTCGGTGGCAATCCAATTATTCCGTTCATTGAAATGGATTTACACCACGCAGTTCTAAATGGTCTCGAGTCGTAGCCTTTTTGGAAGTTGTTTTGGTCGAGATTTTCTTAGAGAACTGTAATTCCAGACAGAACGGAAACACCAACAACCTTCTATTTTGGGTTCCTGCAGTGCGACAATTCATCAAAAAAGTTATTACTATCTCAACTGTTCCCATTAAGGTTCTTTTTCATTTTGCAGGATATTCATGCAACAGTGTTCTTCAGCATCTAGGGAGTGCACAAGATGTTGCTAACAAGGTGTGATGGACAAACCAACATTTACTGGAACTTGTCTTTATCCAAAAATCGTCTGACTTATGTTTAAACTGTGTGTATTCATTACTGGAAACTGGCCTGATTAGTCGTGTCTAAAATCTCTGCATACAATATACAGAAAATAACCTTTCAAACACAAGGGCATTCTGGGACACAATTTCTTCAAGATTTGTGAGCTGCAACGCGAAGTGCCAGAGAATCGAGTCCCCAAGTGGACTAGTTTTGCAAGTACTGCAAAATATTTTTATACAGATCTATACCACTGGGAACACGGGGAGCGGATTCAAGTTAATCGTATGATACCCGTGTTGACAGGAAACTGGGATTTTTTCGCACTTCAGTATTCGAATTCTCACTCTAAACCGAGGTAGGTCTTGTTCTATATAATAATTATATATATATA
>NW_004797486.1:214494-215830 GCF_000002075.1 Aplysia californica | reverse complement strand
TGTGTGTGTGTGTGTGTGTGTGCATGTGTACTATGTATATACATAATTATATATAACGCATGACGTGTTATAATCAAATTGCACAATGTATTTTGTCATCAAATAGAATGAAATATTGGCTAACGCTTGTTCTAACCAGTATACTATAGAACTGAAAGTGCAATGTTCTCTACGTTTCCTGCAACGCAACCTTGAGACAAAAAGAGCTCAAATACCTGGCCTTTTGTTTCATAAAGTGGGCCAGACAACTGAGAATATTATATACTGAGCTCGGGTGGGATAAACTATCGTGTTCAATACTGTACAGTGAAGACATGAAGAATGAAGACAACCAACCTATTGGTTTTTCAATGTACCAAATACAAATTGCCATAAAAACATTATAAAACACAGGCAAATACACAAGCACACACACACAAATACACACAAACAAACAATCACAAATGATTTATAATATGTGTATAATAATATATGCATGCATGCATCTATCTGTCTTTCTACTTATCAAACGACCACCTGTTCTAGACAATCACATGTAAAAACTATGAACGATTACTCCCTCCCGCCTCCCTTCAGTTTTGCGCTTTTATCCTTTTCATGAAACCGTTCAAAAGAAAAGGACCACCTGTCTAAGATGACCAATTTTCACTCGAACAATTGGTGGTCGTTCTCGACAGGTTCGACTTTAAATAATGTACCGAAAAGTCATCGAAGTAAGTCATACAACGGTAATAATAATAATAAATGACATTTATATAGCGGTCAACCCCGATTAAAGTACACAGGCATTGAGCGCTTTACAATACAGTACAATATACAACAGTAACATAAAACGCTGTGTTCTGACTAAAAGAAAATCACTTCAAATATTCATCTTATTAATTTAAAAACAGAAACGACTTCAGCTGACATTTGAATTGATCAAAAGATTTGATCTCTCTTGAACTGTAATAAATAAATAGTTTCCTCACACCTAGTGCGCACGTATCTGAGTCTGAGTCTCACAAACCGCACAAGAGCGAGATGTTATACGGTCTGGAAAATCACAATAATATGCATTGTAGGGCTCAGTGAAATCAGTAAATTATTTGGGTTACCAAGTCCTGATCCATGCTGCTGACAGTTCTATTTCCGGGTGAAGCCATGATTGTATGATGGCGTTGTGGTGTGGTGGCATGATGGTGTGGTGGCGTGGTCGCGTGGTGGTGTGTTGGCATGATGGTGCGGTGGCATGGTCGCGTGGTGGTATGGTGGCATGAAGGTGTGGTGGCATGGTCGCGTGATGGTGTGGTGTGGTGTCATGATGGTGTGGTGGCGTGGTCGCGTGGTGGCATGA
>NW_004797486.1:211162-213749 GCF_000002075.1 Aplysia californica | reverse complement strand
TAATAATAATAATAATAATAATAATAATAGCCCTACTAGTAGGGAGGGATTTTTTCTTTCAGCCGAGACGTTGCATACTTCTTGGCTCGGGTTGACCCTGACACCCAAGGTTGAAGACCGTCTCCTAAATTATCTAGATTGTTTCGATTGGGCTGTAAAATACATAGACTGGCTAAAAATAATATCTGTATAAGTTTAACGTCTGCGTGGAAGACGCTGTCCTCTTTTGGAAACAATACGGAGTAGAAAAAAATTAAGCGTTTTCTTAATTTAAAAAATCACAAATTCGTAAAAACTTTTTCCCCAATGATTTTCCAAAGTTCACCATAATTACCACTTCATCGAAAAGAAGAATAATCTGTGGAAAGTAAGTGTTCTCTTTAGCCCAAGGCGCTCTTCAGCACCTTATTGCCGGCCACTTATCACCTAGAATGAAAGAGGCCACACGCCCCAACTCCACTTCTGTCTCTGGTCAGGTGAAAAGTTTCATAAGGTGAAAGGTTCAATGATATTTAAAGTTGTTTTATTGACGTGTCATTTACAATGTCCTAAGCTATCTCTATTGTGGCAAAAGGTTATATCGTTATTATTTAAAGAAAATCTTTCAAGGTTTAGAAAGGTGTGGGAACTAATATGAAGCAAAATAATAAGATAGTTTATTAAACATAACGTAAACACCATATGGTCGCAACGCTAACACTTTGAAGTCTTCTTTTTCCGCACCAATAGAGGACAAGCGTTTCTGCGCAGATTTCCGAACACGAACAATATATTTCTGGAGAACAAGATATAATTTCTGTCACGTTCGATCTTAGAATTACACACTGCAACGTCTCCAGCGGTTCCGATAACCGAAGGCCATTTTACGACTGTTTCTAGTAGTGTTCATTGTCCTCTCTGACAACTTGATATCGAAACGCGTGACATCCAGAAATAAGAAATTGCAAAGGCGTGTTTGCAGGTTTTATAAAATGGAAACTGACTCTCGAATTCTCAAAAGGCATAGAAGAAAAAGGATCATTCTACAAAGAACGGAAGATTAAGCCATTGTAGTTAAGAAATGCTTTACAACCGTCAAAAGTCGACAGTTACACCAACAACAAACGTACCAGCAGGGAGCTTAGAATTATCTAGTATACAGACTCTCTGGTACCCTATAAATTAGCAGCAACAGAGATATATCGGTAAAACACACACACACACACACACACACACACGCACGCACGCGCGCACACACACACACACACACACACACACACACACACATACACACACGCGCGCGCGCGCATAGGGCCTACTATAATAGCAACCCTCCTCGGTTTCTTTTTCCTCCTTTTGCTCTTCTGTTACTTCATCCTGTCACCCCTGCTTCTTATATTTTTCATCGTCCTCCATCCCATCCTCCTCCTCCTCCTGCTGCTTCTCCTACTCCTCATTCTCCAAGTCCAAAACCACCTTGTCATCATTATCACCTTCATTTCCACCATCATTCGTTCGAGAAAGGCACGCAAACTTATTCTTGAAAACTGACACTATAAATTATTTTCTCCTCCCTCCGCCCTCCCTATCGTCCTCCTCACCCCTCCCCCCTCCACGCAATAAAAAAAAAAAAGAAAACCTACTCAAAACCACCATCATTTTCCTAAGCAACAGTAGCAACAACAGCTGTATCAACTGATACTTTTTTGTGCCAACATCAGTATCAAATACATGTATTTCTTATATCAGGAAGAAGGAAGAGCATCTTGACGATTCAAAGCAAGTGGCAGGTGGAAGAAAACGACGAACGACGTTTTGAAACGTTGATGCCAACACAACATTAATTATACAAAACCTCAAACAAAAAGTGGTCATTAAGAGCTGCAATATTGACACCTCGGGGGAACAAAGGACCCAAACGTCTGCCCTGTGTCATGCAACTTTTTATGCCGGAGAATGTTGGGGAACCGATGATGGAAAACGACGAAATGGGTATCACAGGGATGCGCTTTAGAGCTTTCGACAGAGAGCATCATAAAAGACAGGGTCCTGATCCATTAATACCTAATTAATAGAAACAGCAGCTCTATATGCTTATGTGTTGTTTTGGCCAGAAGAGGATCCATTTGGGCGCGTTTCTAGACTTTTCAGATTCGAATATTCTAGGTAGTTCTTGGGAAGCGAAATAAAAGAGTTTGCAATTTTTTGTTAGTAAAACACACATTCTTATCTCCATATCTACTACTGTAGGACTAGAGGTTGTGGCTAACACTTCCTAAACATTGGGGAACCTACATTAATCCCTTTCCCTTCATTCTCTCCCACTCCATAGTATTCCTCTCTCTCTCTCTCTCTCTCTCTCTCTCTCTCTCTCTCTCTCTCTCTCTCTCTCTCTCTCTCTCTCTCTCTTCATCTCGCTCTCTACCCTCAAAATGACCCTCTTAAAAAGTAGAATGAGTCTTTATAAATCTCAAGCTTAGTAAAGGTTGTAGATATTAAAAAGAACTGGAATCCATTAAAAAAACCCCATGAAAGCGAAATACAAAACCGAAGTACTTTTTATCTCCAAGAAAGAAGCTAAACATTATATATATTATTAAAATATATT
>NW_004797486.1:194992-210764 GCF_000002075.1 Aplysia californica | reverse complement strand
GGGTTGTTTTATTTTGTTGTTTGTTGGCTGTTGGTTTTTTTTTCTCGGTTAAACACCTCTTTTATGTCAATTTAAAAGCATATACCTGTTTGGATTTTACTGATATGATATGTTGATGAAAGCAAAGAGATTTGATCAAAATTTGCATTGCCCAAGGACACCCACGCTCGGAAATCACCAAATTTAACAGCCATCTTCGAGCTAATTTTACCTCTGACACAAGGCGACCCCCGCCTTCTTCAATTACAAATATCTCGGCTGATATTTAAGATAGGTGGATATTTTTTTCAAGAAAAGCAAAACCAATGAACAAGCTTTAATCAAGATTATACCAATAACTCCCATGCATGCCCCAACATTGACGAGCGCCTGACTTAACCGCGCCTCTCACAAACGCTTTGTTCTGGTTTCGTTCTCCTCTGTCAGGCCACAGGAAGGCATCATTGTGTAGACACTCAGTGAGTTGTGAGAAACGTCAGAGAGATAGAGAGATAGAGAGAGAGAGAGAGAGAGAGAGAGAGAGAGAGAGAGAGAGAGAGAGGGGGGGGTACAGGGGTCAGAGTGAGAGAGCTACAGAGCAAGCAAGGTGAGACGCTTACAAAAATACGATACTGGACGTCTCTGACAATAATGAATTGATGAATAAAATATGAGCTGACCCATATTATTCATTAATGTTTCCAATGGCCACCAGCCCAAGGAAATTCTCAGGCGCCATGAGCGTGTCTCGCACGCCTTACGTCTTAGAGTCCTGGCTTTGAGGGTCTTTGTTTTTCATTGACGCTCAACGATCTTTCTGGTTCTTTTTATTTTTACATAATATTAGATCTATGTGCCCGACAGATTAACACTTTTGGTCTCATCTTCTTTTAAAATCATTTTTATGGCTTTTCTTTTTTTCTTTAAAGATTCTTTCTTTTTTTCGTCTGTCTCATTTTCTTTCTTTCTTTCTGTCTTTCTTTCCCTTTTTCTTTTCTTTTCCTTTTTTTGTGATGAGACAAACGCTATTGAACGAGCATGGAAAACAATCCTTCTTGCTCGCTTCGTTCGCCAGCTTGACTCGAATCAAGCCAACACTTGCCCTCGAACAATTTTTTTCCTGTGCTCTGCTCACCTTGATCGATTCCTGTATGGAAATTTGGGTCACCATGGCATATACGAGGAATATACAAAAAGAAAAAAAAAAGAAAAAAAAGAGAACGGCTGTAATCCATCCGACAGAGTGCACAATAATAAAATACACAGACAAAGCAAACTCGCTAAAGAGTGAGAATTTCTCTTGTTCAGTTGCTAGCTTTGACGTGCCTTGCTCAAGGACACCCTTCGATGACCGTTCAGCTGTACCGTTGAAAATGTGTTATACAATTGAACGTGTCCAAGACGACCGACCACGACTGAGGAGATAAACTGTTATCTTTGACAGGTGGACAGAGTCCTTATAACATGGAAAAGTAAAGGGCCAGGGAGGAGAGAAAAGGGAAGTGGTTGTTTGTCTTGGACAGATGGTCTGGCATGTTCCATTGTAATTTGTGTTATCCTGAACTCACCAACCAATGAATAAATTGAAATTTCGTTTCTGCCAAGGCAGGCAGATCTGCAGTGATAACTTTATTATGAAAGGGCTGGGACAAAATTATTCTCAGGAACTCCACCCCCCCCCCCTTTATTTTTCTTAAGGAAGGTGATGGAACGTCTCGATGGCTTTACCCTTAACTTATCTCTTAATCGTTTCATGTCAACAGCGCAAACTAGCGTTAATTTTCCAACAGATTCTCTCAAGATACACGTTTGACTTGTAAGAAAAGATCCAAACCCTGATTATTTGGTATCTGTTAACTATGGATAAAGATACTGATAATATGCTGACTTCTGAGTGGTTTATGCATCATTTGAAGATGTCAGATTCGCTTGTGACGTGAATGATTGCGTGTAGCATATTTTGAAAAAATATAAGAATTCGCGCACAGAACAAAGTTTTAACGATTGAGTTTATTACAAAAGGTTGCCTGTGCCGTCTGCCTCTCGGCTGTCTTCATGTTTGTCTATCCTTGTATAATATACATGTATTGCAGTCTGGCGTCTGGTTTGCTGTCTTATTGTTTCCTCTCCTGTTGTTTTTGTTTTTGTTTTAGTAAGAGTTTTACGGAACTCGCAACTGCAAAAGGTCATATGATTAGCGCCGTATCCTCTATATCTGACTGTCTCTCTATCTACCTATGAAATGATATGATATGTGAGATTGCGTACGCACAAAAACGTATCTAAAAAGAGGTGGTGCAACAAACATACAGACACTCAAGCAAACAAACAAACAAACAGACACACAGGCATGCAAACAAGCAAGGATACAGACAATCGGACAGACAGACAGACAGACAGACAGACAGACAGACAGACAGACAGACAGACAGGCAGACAGACAGACAGACAGACAGGCAGACAGACAGACAGACAGACAGACAGATAAACAGTAGTCTGGCTTCTTTTCTGACTGAATGTGAATATGCCCATCTGTCCGGCCAAACCCATTTTTCTCCAAAGTTGTAACACTCCTATCCTCCTTTCAGAAGATCAGCTAATTATGATTAAACCTGCGCTTCAGTGCTCAATCTGAGTTATGCCGGACACGTCCAGACAGAAACACGGAAACAACTGACAAAATAACGTCTCCGCGAGGGAAACAACTCCCTATCCTTTAAGTGTGAGGCTTTCTTTCACAAGAGACATTTATTCAAAGGAAAACCATCTTACCGTAAACTGTATTGGCAGAAATTGAATCGCACAGGTGTCAGGGTGACCGGGTTTCTCAGCGAAGCCTCCGCTAATGAGAACTTGAGCCCGTCATGCGCGGTCTAGAGCAGGGGTCACCAAACGCTATTTAAAATGGGCCAGACAACAAAAAAAATGCCTACAGCGTGTGGACCGTTATTCTGTTCAAATGCATTACACTTGATACATAAGATTTAAAGGCAACCAACTGAGAGATATTGTCACTACACAAAATGCAAAAATTCACAAAAAGTAAAGACAAAACATTTAGCCACCAAAAAGTAATCACATTTGAATAATATGAAGCGTAGTGCGTGCTTATCCGAATCTCGCAAATCAAGCAACAAGATCGTGATACATTAGCCAGAAGTTGTGAAGTCTATAATAAAAGTTTTAACATCCCGTCTTGTCGAGGACTGAGTTGGTTTCGGGTGTTCCGTGAAATCTTGTCTGAGAATATCGCGTCTGGTTCATACAAAGATTGAACCATTATAAAAGGCTAACAAGGCAGCTTTTGAATGGTTGCTTTCCCAATGTTATCCGAGCAGATGGTTCGACCAAGGACGATCCGGGGCAGATGTGTTTAAAGAAGGGGTGTCGTGGTCGCGTGTTTTGACCTCATATCGGTCCTTAACCCGGCAGCGCGAGTGATGAATAGTGGAAAATTTAGAACACTAATTATTTACAAAAGCTGGCTGAAAGAAAATCAACTGAACTACAACACAGAAAATGGAACAACTTGCTAGTTGAACTTTTTGTTAGAAAGTTACTCATCTAAGAGGAAACTGTTAACTATTAACACTTTTATAGCTAGCCTCATCCGGAATTCTACCAAAGAACCTAATAACGTATCCGACCAGGCAGTAAAGGGTTAATTTGTAAGGGGTGCGCGAGAAATGACGTGATTCTTTTGCTCTTGTGAGGAGAAGATTGTTAACCTCCTAAAAGTTGGTGATTTCGGCAGTCTTTTGGCTCGGCAATCGAACACCCAGCTTTAAGGTGGTTGGTTCTTTTTCTAGTCTGACCCAGACAATGTGTCCCAGGCAAATTCACTTCACACGCTTTTTCCTCACTGCAGCCAAGTGGGATTAGTCAAATAGCTAAGACGGTCTAAGATTGTATTAGTATGTTATTGTCTGGGTACTTGTAAAGTAGCAGCTTGCGCTGAATGCTTTACAAGAAGAACCAGAAGAGTAACAATTATATTGGTACATCCCTGCATAAGTCGAAGTACAAAGATCTTATTTTCCTCTGACTATCTTACTTGTTTCTTTTTCAGTGCGTGTGTGTATGTGTGTGTGTGTGAGCGTGTGTGTGTGTGTGTGTGTTTGTGTGAATGTGTGTGTTTGTATGTGTGTGTGCAGGTGCCCTCTCCCTTCTCAACAGGGGGCAGTCATAAATATGCTCTACAGTTAAAACAAGCTAAACCTGTTGTATTTTTAAAAAAGTGTTCGACCCACACTCACTAACATGTATTCAAAGAAATAGACACTGACGGAAACATTAGAGCAAAGCAAGTCCACTTCATCAGGGAGAAAAATTGAATTAAGTCGGTAGAAATGTCCTTCCTGAACTAGCGGTGAACCACTGTGAAGAAACCGGTCAACAATGATGACCTACTCTGGCGTGACATCTCAGTGGGCCACTGAAGCCGAGCCGCATTTTCTTGTCACCTCTCATCTGGTTTCCGGTAGAAGAAGGTTGCAGACCACGATGCGGAAGACCCAACGCCCCCGTGTAACCGATAACCTACATTTCTAAAATTAATTAGCTTGTCATGAGGGGAAAAAACGTACTCGACTCACGCTGTGGTTCATTTTCTCAGTAAAGATAGAAACGACGGCGATCTACTCGTTGTTTAAGATTACTTTCAGCAGAGTCGAAGTCTTCCACGCAGCATCTGAGCAAAATTAGAAAAAAAAATGTGTCTACTTGTTTGATGTTTTTCTTAGGTTTCTAAAAATGTTTTACTACTTCTGTGACTTGATATTACATCTCAAGAACTTTATTGTCTTACCCCCAAGAAAAATCAACCTGACGAAAACAACAAAATGACAACAACAACAATAAAAATAACAGAAACAAAGCAAAGCAAACCAAACCAAAACAAACAAACAAAACAAAAAGTAAAATAAAAGCTTTAAACAACAACAAAACAAATACATTACTCTTGTGTTGTTTTTTCATACATTCGAAGGTCAGGAAAAAACAAACTGTGGAAAAGCAAACTATTCGTTTATTTCCAGTGAGAAAAATGTTTCTGGAAAAATAAAGTGAAAGAGGACTTTGGTGTTTCTATAGTGGTCATACACGTGTCATACCGATTCGCCCATATACCTTTTGTATTTTAATTTCACCTTCTGCCCCCCCCCCTCCCATCTCCACCCCCATAAAAAAATCCGGCCTTGAACGGAAGAAAACTTGACAGATCGGCTTACTGCTTCCAGCAGTCTCTCCCCCCCCCCCCCCCCACACACACACAAACACACACCTAAAAGCAACCAAAAAGACACGTCAGAACAACTATAATAATGTCAATCCCTTGTGATGGAGAACTCCTATCTCAAATTCTAAAAATAGAGTATGGGAGGAAGTCAAAATGACAAGTAATGGCTTAACAGAGAGCTTCTTCCGTAAAACACTTCCGTATGGGGTTTCAGAGATTACATGCAAACAGGTCAGATGCTACTGCGAAAGATTTCCGTTGAGATTCTTTTCTGTCGATCATCACTTTGAACTGATGGGGTACCATGATAGCCTCTTCCTTGTGATGTACCTTGCTGAGGAATTCAACTTTTTTGGTAACGTAATTTTGTGATTGATTACAACGATAGCATACGTTTTTCTTCCATTCTTAAAACAATGCATACAGCTGAGAAGTGGTGCTGCTTCCCAGCCCTTCAGATCAGTCCGGACCGATACAGAATTCCACCAGAAAGATGAAGATACTCTATAAAATAGATGTACCCCTTTGGGGAATCAAACCCGCTTGTTGAGCAGGCAACGGTAAAGAACATTATTACATTTCAGATGCTGGTGATTGTAGAAATTGGGAAGAGGAGAAAAATAATCCACAAATGAAACAATCATTACACGAGAAAATAACAAAATTCCATGAAATGAGAAATATGAGGCGTGATCTGCAGTCGAGAAACGCCTCCAGAGATGTCTGAAAAAGTAGAAAACATCATTAATTATCACGTGGGAGGAAAGGGGGGGGGGGAGTGCTCGTGCTTCTAATTCAAAACGCTGTCACGTCCCCTCTCACTTTCTAGAATGTTTAGTTGAACTCGCCATCTGCTAGAGAAAGACAGGTTTTATTAGCCGGATCTTCTCTGTTTGCATGTATGGTATGTACTGGACGCAAACAACACGCCTCTGTGATGGCAAAAAACTTAATGCAGTGGTAAGAGGAAAGAAGAAGAATAGTCAAAAGTCAATTTTGAATCTTCCATCTGGAACTTACTTGTCCTACAAAGCACATCCTTGAGTTTCCACGCTTTGCTGTAAGGCGGGTTACTTGTGAATCGCCGTGAATCGTTTCTGAAGGAAAAAGAGCTTTTAACTTAATTTGAAAAATTTGGGGTTTGGGAGAAAGTTGGGAGGGAGAGGAGAAGGAAAAGAAGGCAGCCCAAAGTAATTATAACACATTTATATGGAAACACAGACATTACCTTCCACCTCAGAGTGTGCCCGTCCTATCGATACACGACTGTAAATGATTGAACATGTTCTACGACAAGATTATGGTCATTCTGTAGGCGGGCTGTCTAATCGCTGCCTGCGAGAGCGAGCCAAGGAGGTATTTTTTCGTCTTTCTGCTTGAATATTGTATCCCACTCAAATACAAACAACATCAAATACTCGGAAAACGAGCTAACGCTGTTTACAAAAGATGTGATGTACGTCTATATGTGTCTCCTTCTCGAATTCCCCGAACCCTCCCACGAGGATCGATGTTTTACTCCCTCCTTCAGACACGGTGTGTTTATTAACAGAAATTGTCTCCGATTTTAAGGTCCATCTCCTATATAATCTAAGTTTCCTTGATCTTTCTCTGTTACCCATTTGTTTAGATCCCCTAGGTAGGTTGGTGTTGGCCTGCACTTGCCTCGTTTGCCTTTACTTTTGCCAGTGAGAGCAAGATGTTCAAGACCCTTATGTCTATTCAGGTGCCCACAAAACTGCATTTTTCGTTTCTTTCTTGTTTTTAACAGTGAGCGCCTCACCTCGGCTTCCGCGAGCATTACATCATTTGATTTCTTTTCCTTCCACGATACTCTTAGCAGTCTCATAAAAAACCCACATTTCTGATGCTTCTATCTTATTTTCACTGTCTTTAGTGATTATCCAGCATTCACAGCCATATAGAAGGGTTGACCATTCATTGCATTTTAGAACTTTTATTTTAGTAGTCATTGAGATGTTTCTTTTTTTCAGCATTGGGCTCATTTTATTGAACCTTGCCTTAGCCATTGTAATTCTCCGTTTTAATGGCATCAGATGTTATCTTACATCCTAGATATTTAAACTGTTGGACTTGTTTTATCTTTTCACCTTTGCTAATGAGATTAGAACTAGGATTTGCTGCTTTTTTGACATTCTGTTTTCTTTACATTCAACACTAATCCTTTAAGTTCACTTTCTGTTATAACAGTTTTATATATATATATATACATTATATTAATATAATGCAATATAATCTATACCAACACCCCACTCCAAATCTACATGAACTTGATAAATTAGGAGGTTGGCTGCTTCATTCATGCCTGTCAGGTCCAGTGCGGAATGAAAAGGACACAACATGCCAGCAGACAGACGGAATTAATTGATATAAGAGGCTTCCCTACATGGGAATCGAACTCACGTCTTTTGTGTGTCTCAAAGAAGAGCTTAAACGATCTGCCATAGACGCTGCACCTTTCCATTACTTTTCAAAGTGGCACTGGCCGACACAGAATGCACACATTTCCGAGATCTAAGATTACAGCTTTCATGTTGTAAGCTGAGAATTTGTTTCTTTCTCCTAACGTTATCCTCATATTGATTAGAACGGAAATGATATCGCGTTTTCCTGTTTTTCGGGCGATCTGTCTCAATAAGCATGTTGGCTGCTGCATTTGTGGTGCAGTTGGCTGCAAACTTGTCATTTACATGGAGGTGTGAAGTGGTTTGTTTGTTTGTTTTTTGCTCGTTGTGATATTATCAGTCTGTGTTCCATTTTCAAGTGAAAAAAACTTTGTCGAGCGTTTCCGCCTGTCTGACTGAATTATCCCTTATATTCCTGGTTATTCCAGATGGGCTGGATGGACTGTTTAGGGATAGGGGTGAATACTATTTATTGTCTCAAACAAGAGGCGTGAATTAGAAAAGGTTAGAATGTTTTGCTCTCAGTCCGGGAGCTCCAAATCTCATTTAACTTCAGTTTTTTCGTTTTAATACTAGAAGCTCTGGGTACCGAGTGACGTGTTCTGGGTTGTGTTGGCATGATAATATTATATGCTCAGAAGCAACAGCAACAGGAGCAGGAACAGTAAAAACATCAGCAATAACATAAGGAAGAACGAGGGTAACTGAACTGGACTGCCTCACACGATAACCGAAGGAGGCAGCGTCCCCATATACTTTGAAACATGTAGTGCTTGTAGACAATGTTGCAGTTGTTGTACTTTATCTATTATCTCGTCTCATCGGTGAGTTTTACGGGACCATGAATTCCTTGCTAGTAAACAAAGATGTGGATGGATGGACATTCTAAAGGCTTTTGGCTTTATTCTAAGTGGGTGGTTGGCGGGTGCTCTGGTGTGGTTTGCTCCTTCTTTCCCATCAAACACCTATCATCCTTATCAACCCTCCTTCTTTTTATGTTTGTTACTCGTTTGTATCACCTCTAATCTTCTGGCGCTCATATGACCTTATGCAGTTGCGAACACCGTAAAACTTCTACTAAAAAAAAGAAAAAAAAAGGCAGTAACAAGGCGTAAAACGGAACACTTTTGAGTAGCAATTTTTGGTCCCTAAAAGTCTTGTGGGCCCATGAGGAAAATAGTGTTCCACGGACCTAATCACCTCTCCAAATCTCCTATCTGAGGGAAGTTATGGAAGCGTCTATTGTTGTACTGTAGACTGGTAGACATTGAGACAAGAGAAGAGTCAGAGCCGAATTGGGGTAATTGGAAGAACTCGAGCGTTATAAAATGTGTTCGCTGTTCTGATTCTTAACTTTGTGCCCTGCCCGATATAGAAACTGGGGTGAGAAATGACTATCTCTTTTTAAGCCTCTTCAGAAAAAAAGAAATATTAATGCGACCCCTATTGGAGATTGATGTCATATTTGGGCATAAGAATAGCGTTTGTTGCTGTTTTCCAGATGACGTTCCAAACAGTGAATGTCACCAATTCGTATCACAGTAATATTTCGGCCTGTCTATTTAGCTACTGAGATCTAAGTGAGTGGTTTAAGCAAGGCCTTGACGTGGTCGGCTCGTTACACCTCTCTTTATCATAAATTTTGTTCTTTACCATTTTTCTGACGACGTGTTTTCTTTACCATGTTTATCCCTTGAAACCTCAGCTAAACCTTTGCGATTTCTCTAATAGAATAATATGTGAGTTTAACAAATACATTACTTGGACTGGACTAGAAATGTGTGTTCCATCAGTGACTCACTGAGCAAGACGGTCCAGGCTTACGTTACTCATATCTGTTCTTCCTCTACTTCATGTTGGTGTCTGAGGTGTAGACGTTTAACTCTTAGCATTTGCACGCAGAAGACAACCGTTCAATTCCTCGCTCAGAAGAGATTTATAGTATAGAATAGTATATGGTTTTACTGCGCTCACAACTGCATAAGGTCATATGAGTGCTCGGAAGAGATTTTAAAGAATAATGAGTACATGCATTTCCACCTGTCTGCTAGGATGTTGTCTCTGGCTCAACTTGTTTTTAATCTGATTGGCATGGTCAAAATTAATCTAACAAGCGTCAATAAGACTTAAAGCGTTTACGATAAATGAGTCCCTTCACATTAGATTGGCATCAAACTTGATAAATGTGCGGCCGATCCTTGTTTATGTCCCGCGTACGCATTAATTTTTGAATTTTGATTATTTGAAGATGTCATTGTGTCTCTCCGCACAGTCGGCTCAGTCTTATAGGAGCTGGATCTTAAATTGGAGGATTAACCTCTTAGTTATATATTCGATGTGTTCAAAGGGCTGTAAAACCAGAACTGAGCCATGCTTTGTACGGAATTGAAACTAGTTTTCACTTTACACCAGTCAGAAGCATTACGTTTATAAAAGGGGCTCCCGGTAAAAAGAAGAAAGATATTATTCTAAAATTGAACCAGTATGCAAATCCCACGCCCTCCCCGTCTTGTGGTGGCAAAGTACTTTCACAAATTAATTCACAGTCACAGCAAACGTGTCCTTGCCTACCAAAATTGCCCTTGCTTCAATGGAGTCCGTTTGGTGCATTTTTAGTACGATTGATGACTGAACTGTTTTGCCAATTTCCGGAGAAAAAAGACTATATTTTTTTCTCTCACTTCTTTCGAGTGGGTAGTTATTCTGATCCCCGCGACCAAACAGGTTTCATTAATTGTGGATATGATTGATCGCCAGGGTAAGCTTGGCGGAGCACAAAAGCGTTATGGGCAGTGTGGTAGAGGGAAGGGACGGCAGCATTGCTTTTGTGAGGTGGGGCAACTAATGTTTGATACAGCCTTCAGGCGAAAGAGTCAAGAAACATACCTAGGAGTATACTGAACGGAGCGTTATATCACCTGAGAATCCCTCAAAATTTATAAGATGAACATTCTCTAAACCTCCTGACATTGCATTGCTCTGAAGGAGACAAGTGATAGAAAAAAGTGTTTACAGAGCTGTGTGAGGGCGAAATCAAAAGTTCCACTTCCTTCGAGCTAGTGGAGGGTCTACCACTGGTATAGTACAGTAATTCACAAAGACATTCGTCCTCGGATCCAGATGTGCGGTAATGACGTCGATATATCGTCTCAGTCTTGTTTCCTTCATTATCTAATTCCTTTTTCTCGTCCCACTGAGCCAAATGTCATGCCTTTGAATAGTTTATCTGGATCTTGTATGGTTTTGTTAATAACTTCAATGATTTTACGCCTCCATTAACACAATTAAGATAATTTCGGAAGAGAGGTGGCGGCCTCAGTCCATCAGTTTGAATGGTTTACAACATCCCAGTAGAAAGGTGGGGATAATCAATACAGTAGACTTTCCTTTCTGTGAATAGAATTCACGTTCTTTGTGTAGAATGGTAAGAGGCTTACCGTATATCACAGACGGTGGTAAGAAGGGCCTTAACCCCTGAAGAAAATAGCTAGAAAAAAAGGACACAATTAAACTATGTAGGAACAGTTTCGTTTACTTCATCTGAAATTTATGTCAAACTTACTTCAAAACTAGCATTCACTATTGTCCTATTTAGCTTTAGCTTTTCTGCCTATATCTATTTGATCTATTCATATTATCATAATATACCAACGTTTGCTGGACTAAGAAGGAGAGTAATTGGATCAGTAAAAAGCTCTACTCCACGATCGATCATCCGTCCGGGTAGATTGATCATTGTTCATTTTGCCATTGCTGGAGTCTTTATCTAACTCGGCAATACGATGTGCTCGACTGGACACCGAGCAAACAAATGTGTCATGATACTAAACAGAACAAAGTGGCGAGTGGCTGGCTGAAGGAAAAACAAAAGTACAATAAATGTTCCTTGTCTTAACTTAGTGTGTACTTTTCAAATTCTTTCTGTGCCTTCTGTTGATATTAATAATGTCCTTATAATGCGGCGTTCGATGAGCCAAAATCAATTACTGCCTGGATAGTTAATGTGTGTGTAAAATCCTACGACTTTGTTTAACCATAATTAATATACAGATATTTTTCTGTGGATAGGGAAATCAAAGCCTTGTAATATTCGAGGTACTTTGCGAACATTCAAGAACTTGTAAGTTAAAAAAAAAAGAGAAATTCCATAGTTATCAAGGCCCATTCACATACAAACTCAGATTTACCATGTATATGTACTTTATTTCTTATTTTGTTGTTCCCACCCTCCCTAATTTAAAATCCCAATTTCTGGCGTCTGTCGTGTTATGACTATGTTCTTTGCCTTACACTGTAAGGACGTACTCTAAGGCATCGAGAAAAAAAGGGGGGGGGGGGTTGGAATAAACGGAGGGCGGGGGTTGAATAAAGGGGAGGGGTGGGGGTGGCACATTCAACCTCATACCCTTATACTAGTAGGAACAAGTCTGTTTTATTACTCCTTCAGTGAATAAAAGAACAAGAGATCATGACATTTTAGTGATTTTAGTAAGTTATTGTGAACATTTTTCCCATTTAGTAACAAACCAGTTTCATTAAAAATATAAACCAATGTACAAAAGTTTCTTTTACATAATTTGAGGTAGCCCACCCGGTATCGGTACTAATACTGAGGGTAGCATGCCATTTACACACAAAAAAGAAGTTTCATTTAGATATCTAGATTCTATAATGTTTCCCATGATCGCCTGTCGTGGCAAGCTGGAAACTAATAAACGGGGGGTATAGAATAAGGCCGGGGGAGTGCACGAAAAAATTGAAAAGTAATAAACGATTGGGGATGGGGGTGGGGGGGGGACTCTTATTCGAACAAGGAAGACATTCATTTTAAAGGATTCCTCAGTCTTTCTGCTGTAGTGTGTAAAACAGCCTGAATTGGCAGCGTTCCTCTTTAGTGGTGTGAATGGCGTCGATGAAGGCGTAATTTGCAATAATCATTTTAAAACGGTATGAATATTACTTAATATCACCCTCATTATCTTACATTTATGGATTTGCTGAGGTCTGAACTAAATGAAAGAAAGCCTACACTTTGCACTCCTACGAAATTAAATTGGTAGCATAGATTAAATACCCAGGCTTAATTCTAAACGTTCTCTAGCAGGTTGAATGAAACTCAAATCTTCAATTCAGGACTCTTTTATTGTAAAGGCGAAAATACACATAAAATGTGGTCCCACATTTTGGCTGTTATTGTGCTTAAATTTTTTTTTGCTGGGTTTGGTTTTTTTTACTTTAGCGAATGCGTTTACTGGGCCTTAAAAAGTGACGAGTTCTTTTGAAATTAAAAGTACAATTCAAGAGGAAACCCACAAAATGACATTTTCAATGTCAATTGATTCCACGGCCCCCGTCCCAACCACCAAAATAATCAAATGTTAAAATGAAAAAAAAACCAATCAAACAAACAAACAAACAAACAAACAAACAAACAAAGAAAAACAGCCTAATGAAAACTAGAACACGCTAAACACAAAAATAAAACAAAATAAGAAAGGAAAAACAGTTGTCGGAGGAAAACAAGCCAAGACAAAACCAAACCTTCGGAAATAGAACGTTTTGACTGGTGTCTAACTGATATGCACTCTTCGTAAGCACTACAAGAATGTGGTCATGCGACAAACGAAGTTCAAAAAGGGCACTGGGTTTTTCATCACAAGGCCAGGTTAGATTATACACCGAGATGACTTTTCGCCGGACGTCGCGCGCTTTATTCCTTCCCTTGATCATCGATTGAGCTGGATTTTTGTGCGTACTGATTACTCGTTCCAGACAACTCTATCTCTCGCTTATCGGACATGGCCGTGCAGGGCAGTACGACATGTCTGCTTAGAGTCAACGAATACAGCGAGACGATCAGCAATTTCCTACTCAATTTTCACGTTGAGATGTAGGAAGGACTGAAATAGAACCCTTTGACTAGCTAGTACAGTCGCATGCTACCCCAAGTAAACTGCTGAATGTAAAATGCAAATTTTTGCAGACATTTCTTGTAGTCTGATTCTATACGAGGTTAGGATTGAGAGGAAAAACAATTCAGAGAAATTGGGAGGATTAGGATATATAGAGAGATGAAAACGGATTTTTTTTTAGTCATCCATTTGAAGGAGGGGAGGTCAGACAGACAGGAAGAATAGATAAAGAGAAGAAGGATGAGTTTGCCAAACAGGTGTATTTGTTTTAAGCAATTAGGCAGACTGGGAAGTGAGGAAAAAGAAGAGAGATTTAGAGCGTGGAAGATAGAAAGAGAGAGACAGAGAGACAGAGAGAGAGACAGAGAGAGGGAGCATGAAAGAGAGAGGCAGAGAGAGAGAAAGCGAGAGAGAGAGAGAGATAGAGAGAGTGGCTGAGAGGGAAAGAGTGTGTGTGTGTGTGTGTGAGAGAGAGAGACAGAGAGAGAGAGAGAGAGAGAGAGAGAGAGAGAGAGAGAGAGAGAGAGAGAGAGAGAGAGAGAGAGAGAGAGAGAGAGAGGTTCAAACAGACAGAGATACAGGCAGACAGATTTGTAGTTAGACAGTCCGGCAGAGAGACACACAAAGAACGTGAGAGTGTCGTTGTGGAGATGAGTTGAGAGACAAAAGTGTGAAAGAGGGAACGGAAAAACAATTTAAAAAACTGCTGGAGATTATAAATGCCCGAGTTGCATCACACAATTGTCATGTCAGACAATAATAATATAAAGTAAAGTTGTTCCCGCATCCGATCCCGGACATCTGGGATTGCCTTGTTAGTGAGACAACTTCCTGGGCCTTCGACACATTGTGGAAGGGTGGCCAGTTCCTTTCCACGCCGCCTTTACTTCCCCAACTCTAAGTCAGGTACCCATTACTGCTGGATATATAATATATTATACTGAACGCCATTAAAACGCAACGTTTTCAAAAAGTTATTAAAAAGCCAAATATGCTCTGATCGGCACGATTTTTGGAAACACAAGTGAGTAGTTGTTAGTCCACACACCAATGTACGATTTTTGCTATTTACATGATTAATTTTTATCACAATACAGTAAACTATTCTTTAGTAAAATGTGCTCACTAGTTGCTATATTATAAAAGAATACAAAATTATTTACCTGGAAGATGACCAGTAGCTCATTCAAAACAAAAGTCCTAGCTTTTTTTCAATCTTTAAAAAAATTATTTCATTACAAAACTCCTCAACTTAGCGAAGCTGATCGCAGCTTTCGCTTCCGCCTTGTTCATGACGGAAAATCTGTCTGAGAAGCAGCAGTACGGCTAAAATGCAGTACTTGTATTGTTCTCGACTTATACAAAGATTTTAGCACACTTGAAATGTTAAGAATGGGCAAAGAATAGGACAGTCTCGAGTGACCTGTCGTGTTCAACAGAGGCAGATTTTGCAGTCGCATCAGCGAAACCGTTTCGTTTCTCAAAAGTAGCAGTTCAAGGCATACATGGAGTGCGGGAAAATGTTTCTTTCATCAGTGTAAGGTGCGGAGCAGTAAGTACAGGACTTAGATCAAGAACGCCTTATTTAGGAATGCAATCAACGAAGCCGAAACAACAGCGCCGTCTTCACGGTGCCGAACAGAACAAAGAAAGAAATTAGAATCTCTCAGTCATCCAACACGACACTCCAGCCCTTAAACTGCCCATTTAGTAAACAACACAGTTTCTGGAAGATCATAACTTGAATGTCATGTACTGATCAGTGTACGTACCCGACATGTCTTTAACAACAGAGCACGTATTGGATGAACTGAACCGCAAAGTGTGTGCCGATTTGCGCATCTGCAGCTGTTGGAAGATCGTGCTGCCGTGAAAATGGAACAAAATTACTCAACAATACATTGGAAATGTTACAAAATCAAAGTGAAGAAGTGTTTTGGTCGGGTTTAAATGTTAATGATGGCCATACAATTTACTAAGGGTAAGAAATCTTAATTGGGCTTCGATTTGTGTTTATCTGCAAATTTGTCTTAAGGGGGTATGCCGAGAAAAGGAGGACAATGTGTCGAAATGAGTTGATGTGTGTGATCAAAATGGTTCCCATTTGTTAGGAATTTAATAAATTTAAGAAACACTTCTTTTAATCTATATTCATTTGATACAAACGTGTTCAGACTATGCGAACGAAGTGCTACGTTTTTAATGGCGTTCAGTATATA
>NW_004797486.1:192564-194626 GCF_000002075.1 Aplysia californica | reverse complement strand
TGTGTGTGTGTCTGTGTGTGTGTGTGAGTGTGTGTGTTTGTGTGTTTGTTTGTGTATAAATATAATACGTCGTGTTTTACTAGTCCAGAGAGAGAGAGAGAGAGAGAAAGAGAGACAGAGACAGAGAGAGAGAGAGAGAGAGAGAGAGAGAGAGAGAGAAAGAAAGAGAGAGAGAGAGAGAGAGAGAGATGGAGAGAAAAAGAGATGGATAAGGAGGGAGGGGGTGGTAGAAAAGCAAGGGCAGACGTGGGTTTTGATGAGGGCGAGTTGAAAAAACAAGATTGAGAGCGAAATAGTGAACTGCGTAGAGACAGACAAAGAAGACCACGAAGATTCCGAAGGACAGCCAAGAGAATAGATAAACAAGTCACGAGTCGAGAAGGAGACGATCAGAAAGTTAAAGCGAAGGAAGGAATGTGAGGCTGGACCTATAAACAAAAGTAAGAGGCCATAGAGTTATTCACGTCTTTAAGATTTAAGAGGGAGAGTCCCTACAGGACGACCTTTGAGGACGGCACAATCAGTGGAGATCTCAGATCGCCCATTTGGAGTAAATTCCTCTGGCTCCAGAGAAGTCGTTCAAATTCGGGGTGCTGCCGACTTGAGTGCTCGACAGTCTGTCTGTTTTAGAGTTTGCATTGACAAGGAATAAAGAAATAAGGGAAGCTATTACGGTTATAATCTGTAACCCTGGAACTACAAAGAGCCTGATTCCAAAAGAAAAAAAACATTTCGATGATGGAAAAAGACCAAGGTTTTAAACTCCCCACTATGGTCAAGATTCATATTATGGCAGCGAATGCTGGTCAATGATTAAGATAATATGTAAAAAGGAAGATGAAAGGAGCTATTTGAAAGCTGCGAAAATATGGGATTTTTTTTTTTTTTTAGAAAGACATTGGATTTTATAGTTGGAAACAAAAGCAAATTATCAGTACGAGCTTAGCGAAGCCACTTCAATATATCATTTGTCCCCACTTCTCATTAGAAGATTCTTAGATACATTGCCTTTTCGGAGCGATTGATGAGGGGATGGGATAGGGGAAATTCAAGAGCAGCTTATTTAAACAGACATAACTCGTGAGCATCTGGGAATAATAGGAATACAGCAACATTAAAATTTCTAAGAATGACAAAGTGTACGACCCAGTTGAGAGCCATACTCGCCATTGTCTGCTCGTGCACTGTGAGAGGGACTATCTTCTTCGTCTAGACCAAGCTGTTGGCTTAGCACGACTTTATTATAATTATTCTGTCACCTTCGGTAACAGAGGTATCTCTAGGTGATTTTTTAATGTAGATGATTGTTATAAGGCGGGCCTCATACTCTACCTTTCAGGACCAACCCGAGTTGAGAGAGATACAAAATCCCACCACAAAGACCGAGATACTCGATAGAATTTACTCAGCACTCGGGAACCGAACATGGGTCTCTTGCGTGCAACAGCAAAGCGCATAAATGCTACACCACAGACGCTGGTCTTGTGGGTTCATGTTGGGTCGTAGTGCCGATGACCCGTGTTCGTATCCCCAATTGGGTGGTTTTGAACTGACGTTGCTCAGAGAGACTCTGAATGAACCTGGCTCAGCTCTATCTGAGTTTTACGTTAAGTTCGGAATTCAGGCCTCTTGAATGACCTCAGCACAGTGTTAAAAAGGAGAGTGCTATGTGTATTTGAAAGTTGTTTTGTTCTGTTTTGGTTTTTGCCTGATCATTTCCTCATGAAGTGGGTTTTTCAGTGAGGGTCAAGGTTTTCTCATTTCTGCAAACTAATTAGTTTCCAGTTCCGCCAATCTGAGTGTACGATAAAAGATTTCATGTCTTGGGTTTCTTCAGTGACTCTTTCTAAATGTCAGATTGAGGTTACCCGTCTTAGCTTTCACGTCAAACTCTGAGCTACTGATAAACCCGGAATTTTATATAAGTTTGCGTATGATGCTTCAGCATTTTCCGGTCGAAAATAAAGTGCAAAAAGGTACCTCTTTTTAAATAACACACACAGACCTACATACACACACACACACACACACACACACACACACACACACACACACACACACA
>NW_004797486.1:189062-192464 GCF_000002075.1 Aplysia californica | reverse complement strand
ACACACACACACACACACACACACACACACACACACACACATACACACACACACACACACACACACACTCACACACACACACAAGCAAACACTTAAGCACACACACAAAAGACACATAAACACACTTTGTATGTGTATTTCTTTGTCATTTTTTGGGCCTCCCTCTCCTTCCATGTGTCTGTCGATCGGTCCGTATGTTCCTCTCCTAACTAACACACCCTTACTATGTCACCGTCTTCTTTATCTTTCCCTCCCTCTTTCTCTTCCTTTCCCTTATTCTATCCCTCTCTCTTAATCTATCCCTCTCTTTCTCTCCCTCACTTTCTCTCTCTCACTCTCTCTCTGTCTCTCTGTCTCTGTCTCTGTCTCTGTCTCTGTCTCTCTCTCTCTGTCTGTCTCTCTCTCTCTCTCTCTCTCTCTCTCTCTCTCTCTCTCTCTCTCTCTCTTCCTGTTACCCACTTTTCATGAGTCAACACCCAATAATATTCATTTCAGGACAAACAGAGTCTAAGCATAACATTAATATTATCAAGTAAAAGACAATGAGGACAATGGATGTAAATCGAATGTAAATTTTAGTACTGACATTTATCTCAGTAAGTTTCTGACTTGCAATTATTCTTCTTTGCGTCTCAGCTCTGAAAGGTTCAAACTAGTTTTGTTCGTTCATCTTATTTGCTTACTGCACTATACGACATCTGGGCTTCTCTCCAAATTTTTGCCTCCCCTTCCGCATCCACTGCCCCCCCCACCTCTCTCTCTGTCTCTCTTTCTCCCTGTCTCTCTCTCTCTCCCTCTCTCTCTCTCTCTCCCTCCCTCTCTCTCTCTCTCTCTCTCTCTCTCTCTCTCTATCTATCTATCTGTCTATCTCTCTCTCTCTCTCCCTTTCCCTTCCTCTCTCGCTGTCTCTTTTGTTCTCTAACTCTGTCTTACTCGTTCTCTCGGATCTTTTTTTTTTTGGTCTTTCTCTTTTGTTTCCTCTCTCGTTCTCCATTTCCCTCTCGTCCTCGCGCTGTCTCATTTTCTATCATTTTTCATTTTGGTCGGTCTATCTGTCTATCTACCCCTTACATAGGTTGGCTGGAACGCAAATAACTCATTATTTGTCTGCCCGAAAAGAAAATATACCAACAACAAAATTATGATCGCCTAGACTGTTATCTGAGTAATAGATTCCTCTCATCAAAATTTTAAAGCAAAGACTTTGACAGTTTTTCCAGAACTTAAAGACGTCGTGCCTACAAGATTGCAGGTTTTGAACAGACGAAAAGAAGACTAGCTTTCAAACACGCTGCCTCTCGACCACTTGAAACTTGTTGTTTGTGATCAAACGACTGGGGGAACCACAGAATAAGAGATTTACGCGCCAAATCTCTAGCCATCTGACGACTCAAACCTTTACGTAGTTCTTTTAGGTCTTCCCGCCCTTTGGTCTTGAATACGGGGAGCCATTAAGTCTGTCTGACGCAGTTTGAGACGACAACGACTTTCTCTTGTTGTGTCGTTTTCGCGTAAAACGTGGTTCGAAAACTTCCCCGAACTCCACTGCCAACTCATGTCTGTATTATTAATCGTTGCCCCCGTCTCTCCTCTTCTCCCCCCGACTCTCTCTCTCTCTCTCTCTCTCTCTCTCTCTCTCTCTCTCTCTCTCTCTCTCTCTCTCTCTCTCTCTCTCTCTCTCTCTCTATCTATCTATCTATCTCTCTATCTATCTATCTCTCTCTCTTTCTCCCTTTCCGTCTTTTTTGTCCGCCTGTCTAACAGTGAAAAAGAAAGAAAGAAAGAAAGAAAGAAAGAAAGAAAGAAAGAAAGAGAGAAAGAAACAAAGACAGAAAGAGATAGAGAGAAAGGCAGAGAGAGAGAGACAGATCGAGAAAGAGAGAGAGAGAGAGAGAGAGAGAGAGAGAGAGAGAGAGAGAGAGAGAGACAGACAGAGGGGGGGGGAGTGATAGAGAGCAAGGGAGAGAATGATGAGAGATAATGAGAAGTAACACATTACATAAATGTAGGACTCAATAGAATCCAATTTTCCAGCATACTGTATCTTCTTAAAGCCTGTTTAATGTCTTGCTTTTTTTAATGAAAAAAATTCATCTATCTTTAAGTAAAATTAGCAAGAAAATGGCCGCCTAAGTTTACTATCTTCTAAACGTGAAGTGTCCTTGGAAACTGCAATTTTACTTTTTTATGTGCTTTGGGTCATCGGGGTTTTGTTTCCAGTAATTTACACACGTAAATGCGTCTTTAAATTGGCATTTAAGATGTTGGGTTTTCTGCCAAATTAAAACTGAATATAATAATAAAATATAGTTTTATATACTCCTTATCCCGTATAATGAGCAAAAACAATAATATAATAACAACAAAAATAACAACAACAACAACAACAACAACAACAGCAACAACAACAGCAACAACAACAACAACAACAACAACAACAACAACAACAACAACAAAAACAAACAAACAAACCAAACATTGCTCTCCCTTGCCTTCGTTTCCTAGACTTGTATTTACTGAATCCTCATTAATCGTCGGTATGAAAGGAACAGCATTATTGTTGCCATTGTTGGAAGCTAAGACATGAATTTTTCTATCACAAGAGGTTTAGACTATTATAAATCATCCTTTACATAAAGGCGGCGGGAGCGGCTTCCGCACTGAAAGGCTGTTTTTGTTAATCCGCCCATGTGGAAATACGCAAGCGTTGAACGCAAATAATAATGGTGTGTTTAGGAATTATTATTTGAAGTATAAAAATGAAAGAAATGAGGACAGAGAGAAGGATGAGAAGAAAAAGAAGGAAATAGGGAGAGAGAGAGAGAGAGAGAGAGAGAGAGAGAGAGAGAGAGAGAGAGAGAGAGAGAGAGAGAGAGAGAGAGAGAGAGAGAGAGAGAGAGAGAGAGAAACGGGGAAGGAGAAAAGGGGGAGGAAAAGAAGAGTTGTGATGAAGAGGAGGATGGGGAGATAGATAGATAGATAGATAGATAGATAGATAGATAGATAGATAGATAGATAGATAGATAGATAGATAGATAGATAGATAGATAGATAGAGAAAAAAAGAGAGAGAGAGAGAGAGAGAGAGAGAGAGAGAGAGAGAGAGAGAAGAGAGAGAGGACAATCATCGTGCATTGAACACAATTCGTAAAGCTCTAGACAGAAGCTGTTGAAAGTAGAAAGTCAAAGAGACGAAAACTGGGCGCTAAAGTGGGGAAAGAGAATGTCAAAATAAGGGTGTGGTATAGCAAATGAGTGAAGAGTTTGGATGACTGAGAGGATAGAGAAAGTCAGAGGGGGCACGAAAGAATAGATAGATAGATAGATCGATAGATAGATAGAGAGATAGATAGATAGATAGGTTGATAGATTGATTGATTGAGAGATAGAGAGAGAGAGAGAG
>NW_004797486.1:185592-187065 GCF_000002075.1 Aplysia californica | reverse complement strand
AGAAGAAGAAGAAGAAGAAGAAGAAGAAGAAGAAGAAAAAGAAGAAGAAGAAGAAGTAGAAAAAAATAGTCATAATAACAAGATCAAGAACAATAATACTGACAATATAATTAATGTCCTCGAATAAAGACAAACCTAGTTCTTTTCAAATACATATTTATGGAATGGAGTATAAGGGACGATAGCCTTACTTGTAATCATTATCGTCTACTTCCAACTGTGTACTTTTTGCTACAGTATCAAAGTCAGTAAGAATACAAACTGCAATAAAAGAAATATTGTCTGTTTTTCTTCATTTGCAAGACTTCAAAGAGAATTTTATGACTGCGCTTGGAACCAATAAATATTTGTGAGGCAGCGTGGGGGAATCAGGCTCTCGTCAATTTTTGAGCACATAGAGTTATTGGTATCATCTTAAAGCTTGTTCACTTGTTTTTATTTGGAGGGAAAAAAAATATCCGTTTATCTTAAATACAAGTTGAGATATTTGAGAATGAAGAGGGTGGGGATCACCTGTTTTCAGAAGTAAAATTAGTGAGAAAATGGCCGCCAAAAATTACTTATTTCCTTAGCTTAAGAGTCCGTGGTAAATAAAAGTTTACATCTTTTGTGCCTTTAATCGCCGTTTTTCAGAAAAATCCAGACAGAAACGCGTTCTTTAATGGGCATGAAAGGTGTTGAGCCCAAAATAAAAAATTTGATAAAAATTCACAAACCTGCGGAAAAAGGCAAGTCTCTTCACTTTGATTTTTTTGACGAGAGCCTGATTCCACCACCTTGCCTCACATTTATTTCTTAAAATGTTCCCTTAAAGATAAATGCCAACCGTATTGTAAGTCATTAGATAATTGCGCAATTAGTTCAGTTGGCTTGGTAGCGTCTCTTGTAGGTTCAGCCTTTCTTCTTTACGCTATCTCTGTAGATCCTGTTTGTCTAGAGTACATAATTTTTATTTTGGCATTTGTTTGTTTTGCATTTTAGCGTCCTTCGTCATCAATACTCTTGTCGTTTTCGTCACCATCTTCTTTAGCTTCTCATCATCTCGAGCATCCAAACAAATAAGCGATGCATGTTGAAATATGAATGAGTGCAGAGCATCAAGAACATAAAATGTTGTCGTTCCGTGCCCACTTAAAAAAAGAAATTCGGAGTCATCTTTTATGTATTTCCCTCATGTGTTCATCAAAAGATATTATGTAAAAACATCGCGATTACCTCACTGTACCGTCTGCCCTTGGTGGTTTTTAATTCAAGCTAGAGTGCAACACAGATGGGGATATTCACCCTGAAAATTCCAGGAAATTGCGTCTTGAAACAAACCTATGTGCGGAATATTGCTTTTAAAGTTGAGTTCTGTATTATTGTTATGAACATGTTTCCACTCTATCAAAATTATCACACACACACACACACACACACACACACACACATACATACATACATACATACATACATACACACACACGTACACAA
>NW_004797486.1:181137-184415 GCF_000002075.1 Aplysia californica | reverse complement strand
TCTATCTATCTATCTATCTATCTATCTATCTATCTATCTATCTATCTATCTCAGCTAATTTGGTCCAGTAACGATATAGTGCAGCAGATGCTTTCAACACCCCACAAACAAATCAGCTTCTATGACAATGCACACTACACACACTCGGGTCTCATCTACTGGTTTTGTACAAGATTCTTGTTCGATTCCTTCTCCTACTGCGCATACATCATGTTGATCCTTCCCAGATAAAAGCAACAACTGGTTGGTCTTTTAAAATATCTCTGGGACTGTGCATTCCGATTTGACTCTTCACATTTTGCTTAGTGCTCTTAGTAAAGGTCAACAAGGCTTTGACAATGCTATTAGACATAAGTTTTGCCTATATTCTGTCTGCAGTAATAGGGAAAGCAATTTCGTCTAGTTTGTTAAAGAAAAACTTGTCACAAAACTGCTTGTCCTCTTCTGGTCTTTGGTAATATGTCAATCGTGGAGCTCCCGTCTCCAAGTCAGGTGAACTCTCTTTGCAACAACCACGAATAACCACTGTGTGAGCGCAGATGTACTCAAACGCATTCTTTTGAATACAGGTAGAATGTCACCGGATAATTTTTTTCAAATGGAAGTGTAGAGCTGGAGAGTTAAAGTTAAAGGTTTGTTGAAGAGGGAATTGTCGGTACGAGTGTGTTTATGAGTTGCTTTTTTTAAAGTGACAAATTAAGTATCTACCCGGCATTGGGAAACTGGTTAATGATTCAAGAATGTCACATGAAATACACAGCAAGGAGCCCCCAAGGGGCTCTCGTGGCCAAGAGGTTAAGGTGTTCACCTCTCATTCAAAGGTCACGCGTTCAAATCCAGGTAAGAACGAAAAAATTTTCTCCTCTAAAATTGTCTCCTTTCACCTCCTTTCTTGCTCTGTAGCAATGTTCTGTCGTCTGCATACGTCTCTACTTTATGCCCCCATCCCCTCACCCCTTTGCCCCCTCGTCTGGGCTCCTGACTCTTTCTGCAGCCTTTCTGCTGCTACTCCTTGTGTCCTTCTTACTGCTGTCTTTCAGCCACACAGCTGATGTTCTGGTAGGAAACATCTACACCAAGCCTTCTCGGAGAAGGGAGAAAAATCTCGGAGGTCCCGTGTGCAAGTTGGGCACATTAAAGATCCCTTGGTGGTCTAAAATCGATAAGAGTAGACTTCGGCTGCCTCCCAGGCAAAATTCAAAATTCCCTACCAATTGAAAATGTTTAATGTGTTCCGCGCTCATATGACCTTATGCAGATGTGAGCGCCGTAAACACTTACCAAAAACAAAAACAAAAGAGCACACACTTAAAGTAAATCAAGAAACATGAAAAGTTGTGATAAAAATATTTGTACTGAATGTAAAATTCAGTGCGCCTCTTAGTTAGCTGTCAATCATAGACCTTAAAAAAAATCATTAATCAGTAGCTTTTGCCACACTTTAACGACTTGGTCAAGTCAGTATTAACATATTCTTTGATATCCTATCCGAACAACATTATCAAATTTAGTGATAGATGACGTTAACTTTGACAAAACCTGGCCATCGGTAGGACTCGATCTTGGTCGAAGTAAAAAAAAGTTGCACTTTTTTTTAAAGGTACCCTCCAGTCCGCTTTGACAAAGGTCACAGTCGTGTGGATCGCTCCGACTATGCGACAGGTGAATGCCTCAACAAGTCTCTGCATCTGAGTTATTCAATCGCTCACTCGCCACGGGCTGCAAAACTGACCCTTTAGCGGTTGAATCACGTAGAAATAAGGAACTGTTGTGATATAGGCGACTGATTTGCTGAAGGATTAATACGCTTTGCGGTAATCTTTCAAACTCAGGATTTTACATAAGATGTATAAAAGGCTGAACAGAGAAATTGAAACACAAGTACAAAAGGCCAAAAATGTTAGTTACCAGCCTACTTCACTACTGAAACATCCTAACATCCCCATGACAACAAAACCCTAAATGATCAACACCATATTCATCCCAACACTCACCTATCAAAGCCAAACTTGGACCACGAACAAAACATTAGAGCAAAGAATTACAACCTGTGAAATGCGATGGCTCAGAAAAGCAGTAAACAAGACCAGGCGAGACAAAATTAGAAACTCTGTAATCCGAAAAATGGTGGGCACAATAAATGATGTCATGCATCACATCCAACACCAAAGATTCAAATGGTTCGGACATCTCCTACGATTACCAACACATCATCCAGCACAACGTGCCTACCTCCAAAATGTCGATGGCAACAAGGCAAGAGGGCATCCGAGAAAGACCTGGATAGATGGAGTCAGGGAAACATTAAACACCCACGGCATCCCACTGACCCAAGCTCTCCAGCTGGCGACAAAGAGACGTCTCATTCTTCCCGCGACACCCAAAAGGGTATAAGCTGCGGATAAAAGTAAAGTAAAAGTAAAGTATAAAAGGCTGTACTACATAAATGGGATCAAAAAGTGGTTTTCGAAAATTTTGTCGCTTGGGCAGTCGAATCACGCGGCTAACGGGTGTGTTGATCCATTAATATGATATGATTTAATATAGCGCACTGAACAATCTGAGCCCCAGACACTGCTCCCCAAAAGCTCTATTATATTAAACACCGCCCTGCCCCCACATTTCAGTGCGAGCTTGTAGATTTCTTCCTCAGAAGGTCGAGGCGCCTCCTCGTGTATCTCGAAAAGTGCTCACCGTTTGTTATTTCCCTCAACACTCAGCGTCCCAGAATGAGCAGGCGCAGTCGTTGATCATTTACATGGGTCATGTCATTGCCAGAACTCTAAATACTCTAATAAGCCTAAACCACAATTACAATTTAGTGTAAATTTAATATAGTGTAAAGCGCATAGAGCCTGCTGTTGAGCGGGGATATGCACTATACAAATGCTATTTATTATTATTTATTATTATAGTTTGATCACAATTACACTTCTCATTCCTGAAGTAGCTTGATCAAATAAATGTTGAAGAGTTGGTTAATTTTACAGTCTCTGGCAAACAGTTTATTTTTGCAGCCACGAAAGTTGACATTTTGCATTTCAAAGAAATTGGTAGTGGACATCTGATAATATCACATAAAAAAGGTAAAATAAGACCAGTTTTCACAGAAAAGGCGGTCATTTGGGATATAATATCACGTCTTTGAATTATCAAAATCAAACCTTTGTCTTTTAGCAAGATGATTTGAGGATTTGTTCCCCCCGGCTTTATATTTCATACTATTTTAAATAAAAGTACGGTGTGTTTTGTGTGGGTTTGTGAGTGTGTGTGTGTGT
>NW_004797486.1:179722-180764 GCF_000002075.1 Aplysia californica | reverse complement strand
CCCCCCCCCCTCATAAATAGAGGAGTTGGTTTTTCTTAAAGAAATGCTCCTGTTTTCTGCTCGAATGTTGTACCCCACTTTGTCCAAGTTGGCCCTGGCATTGTGACAACGTGGGCGTGAATTAATATTTACAGTGGTAAATCAATCCTGTAGCCCGGAACAATAATGTTCAGCATATTAGATTAAAAAATACCGAAAATCTATTGTTTGCTTAAAGCGAAGTTTTCCCTTTTTTCGCTTCGTATTTCATACAAAATAATGTTCATGGAAAGGTGCAAACGTGGGTGTTCTCTTGTTTTCTTTCAGAAGTCTATCATAGATATTACCTTATTGAGATTCTGCTTCACAGAAAAAATCCTAAGAAATTATCAAGACCACATTTTCCCTATCACACTAAAAGAGGCCCATAAACCGTTATCGAAACCCCCAAGAAAGACTTGATTAGAGATTGTGGGAGCGGAGGGTGGTGTTGGACATATAAAAATGGGCTACATTAGCTTAGAGCGATTAGACACTTCGTTGGGGGCTCTCGTGGCCTAGAGGTTAAGGTGTTTGCCCCTCATTCAATAGGTCCCGATTCGAATCCGGAGAACGACGGAAATTTTTCTTCTCTAAAAGTGTCTCCTTTCCCCTCCTTTCTTGCTCTCTAGTAATGTTCTGTCGTCTGCTTTCGTCTTCACTTTCTGCCCCCTACCCGTGACCTCTTTACTCCCTCCTCTGGGCTCATAACTCTTTCTGCAGCCTCTCAACTGCTACTCCTTTTGGCTCCTTCTTGCTGCTGTCTTTCAGCCACACCCCTGATATTCTGGTAGGAAAGATCAGAACGTAATCTTCTCGTACAAAGTCGAAAAAACTCGGAGGTCCCGTGTGCAAGTTGCGAACGTTAAAGATCCTTTGATGTTCCAAAATCGATAAAAGTGGTCTTAGGCCGCCACCGGTGCAAAATTCAAAATTCCCTACCAACTGAAAATGTTTAATGTATCCCGCGCGCTCGTATGACCTTATGCAGTTGCGAGCTCCGTAAAACACTTACAACCCCCCC
>NW_004797486.1:175334-177535 GCF_000002075.1 Aplysia californica | reverse complement strand
CCCTCCCGTTAATAAACGTGTGGCGTGCAGTGGTTTGTCTTATCGCAGCTGGACAGAGAAGTCGTGAGGGTGATTACCGAGTGTGGAAGTCTATTTTATTAAAGATCTTCATCTTTCTGTTAGGTGTTTGTGTCACACTCCGCTCGGGCTGCCTCCCTCCTCCCCCACCCCCCTCAACAGACAGCCAGACAGGGAACATTAGCCCTCCTCTTAAGGGATCTAGATTGTGTAAATTATGCATTGTTAACAATTTGAAGACTGCAGTGGAAAAAACGACGGTTGTCAAAAACTGGAAATCGTGAGGGAACCAATTTTGAACGATTGTTGACTCAAAACTGTATTCTGTTCAACTTAGGGCAGATTACTGTTTTTTAGATTTCCCATGCAACAACACTTAATAATAAACCACCAGTCAAACAAATATGAAGTTATGAGTCCACAAGCTTTTAAAATTGGCACCCTCACAATTTCCAGTGTGTGACTACCGTCGTTTTCCCCTCTGTGCTCTTTACTTACATTCAACAAACAACGCCCCTTTCTCTCGACAGAACATTCCTGTTGAAAGAGAGATGGGCTCTTGGTAAATACAACTACTCACAATTTGCCTTCAGCGGATTTTTTCCCTTAAAACGTCTGTCCAGAATAGAGGCCAACTAAAGAGAACAAAAAAAGAGAAAAGAATAAAAACGGCAGCAATAACAAACAACAACCCTCGCCCTCATAATACAGCGAAAAAACAAGCAGACGTTGTTTTATTCATAACCACACTACTACACGCTCGCAAGACACGTATCTCTCTTTTAATCGAAATATTATATATCATTATTTTGCTTATCTAAAACACCTCGGGTACTAGATCTATCAAACCCGCAATGTATGATCCGCTCATGGAGACGTTAAATCTTTGAAGCCCGTGGGAATATCACATGCGCGGGTGGCTGGCTGTGGGATGGAAAAAAATTCCCTGATAATTCTAAGGAGCTAAATTATATGACTCAGCAGGCGGCTAGGACTTTATGAGCTTCTTTGAATTCCCCGGCTTGTGGCGACTGTCAACAAAACAGAAACTCTTCATAATTGAAGGAGCCGTGTTGGAGCTGGGAAAGCATAAAATTGTGATGAGGTTTCGAGAAGCTGCAGGACGGCTTTTCCGCTTTAGAAAGGTTAACATAGAAATCAGTCAAAGAAGGCTAAAGAAATCATGGCTGATTTCTTTAGTTCCCTGGTCTTTTCTGTCTGTCTCTTAGCCAGTTTGTGTTGTTATTTTATTATCCCATTGTTCTCTCCTAGCAAGTTAAGTCCCTTAACAAAAGCTGTCTCCGTCCTTCTAACATCACGCAACATCAGGCAACATCACGAAATTGCATTTGGTTTCTATTGAAAACGTGAGCGCATTACCCCAATGCCTTACTATTTATTCGACATCATCAATTTGTCTTGAAATATAGAGCGAGGGTTCATACTGATTGATTTCAGAGACAATTCGGAGCCTTTCATATCGCCACAAAACGCAACTGGCTTTTCTGGTAGGCACAAACTAAAAGAAAGAGTAAAAAGAAGAGAAGGAAACAATAACGGCACGATGAATAGTCGAAAGTAGCCCCCCCCCCCAAGCTATTATTTTACGATCGTTCATCGTGCCATATAATATGAAGGATTGCTGTACACAGATTCTAGCCAATAGTGATACTTTGGGATCTTTGTATTAACTCGAACTAAGGGCAAGAATGAAGAACTGAAAGAGCGTGAGTTTAACATGTGCGACTACATGATACAGCGTGGTAATTTTTTTTCTTGGTCGTGAGCAACGTTTCATAAGATTTACTTCCTCTTGAGTGACGCTCCTTCGCTGCTTCCCAAGATCTACGGGGCTTTGTCTGAGGATAGGCTTTAGGCTGTTTACGGGTGGGAAGCCAGTGTTGTGCACGCCGTATGACATTCTGGAGTCACTCTCGAAACAAGGAAGTGGAAGTCTTAAAAAGATCACGGCAAAAAGTAGACGAAGTGTTTATACTCAAAGTGTTTGCTTTTCAGTTTTTGCTAATTTTGTCTGACCACCACAACCACCCCGGATGTTCCAGAATTCCCTTTTTAACTCTCTGTTTGTCTATCTCTCTGTACGTTTGTCTGTTTGTCATCTCTATCTCTCTCTTTCTCTCTTTTTCTCTCTTTCTCCTACACCCTCTATCTCGCCTCTCCCA